>NC_068359.1:21017385-21255758 GCF_020536995.1 Dreissena polymorpha | reverse complement strand
TGATGTCAACATGTCTGTAACTTCACGGTCACTTAATGCTGATACCCTTGATTGTCACAGAAATTGGATTCCATGCCCACTATAATGCACTGGAAAACCTGTAAAAAAAAGTCAAATCAAGTGTACAATTTTATTTTGACCGACCAAGAATTGGCAACACAATTTTGTCTTCCAATGTAACAATGTACACCCATGAGAACGTTGCATGATTAACTAGATATGCCACGGACGCTAAAGATTATCTTTTTTCACTATCAGCTACATATTAAGGTTATTCAGCTGAGGAAATTTAAGTCCACCAAACACTTAACAAGGAGATGAATGCATATAATCTTGTTGACTATAGATTATACATGGTTAGAAGGCAACAGACAATAATTCTGCCAAATCTGGTCAAGCCAACTTTCCTTTCAGAATAATAACTTCCAAATTAGGTCATTTAACTTGGAAAGAAACCACATTGCACTAAAAGAGGAGTATTACTCCCTCAAGCCCAAGGGCTATGCTATAGTATAAAACCCAACCAAGAGGCTTTTTAGTGAATTTTTTTTCAGAAAAGTTGATTGTTCGTTATAATATGATTATTTATTATTCAAAATGATGTTTTCACTAATTAATATCATAGCCACACGCTAACCACCTGTGCTTCGTATTTGTCGTTATTGTTGGGTCCGTCTAAATACCGTACCGTCAAATATCGAACTACGAATACGGCCTATCGAACTTTTGAAATGTCGACCAATGGATAAGTTGAAGTAAATATAAGTCGAAAACGGATACATCGGACAATCTTATTTCTTTAAGACAAATAACATTGAACTTTTAATTAAAAAAGAGTTATCAAATTCAATTTAAAAAGGCAACGCTACGTCAATCAAAACTTAGTTTGTAACAATAAAAAAGCTATACACTTCCACCCAGAATCCATCTAATGTTCTTCTATGCATTTATCTGAATTAAATTTAAACTTCACTATTTTTTGAAACTCTGATCAAACAGCAATATGTATGAACTCAAATAATTTGTCAGGGACATTTACTTTTATTCCCAAAAAAGTTCAAAGTACGCATGACAAACACACAATCCGAACTATGTATGGACGTAAACCCTTCAAATGTCCGTCCAACCCAGAAAATTGCGCATGTGATGTACATGTTTTCTTAATAAAATTTCATTTTTTTACATGGCGTCATGATAATCATTTTCACGAAGGTATAATGGTGTACTTTGAGTTGATATGCAAAACACGACTGTTCAGGTTCGATCCTTTAATTCAACTGCCCGTCAACAACAATACAAATAATATGACGTCAAATAATAATAATAATAACGTGCTAATTCGCGGCACCGCCAATCAACGTTACGTCTAAAATTTCATATAATATTCACGACATACTGGGGGCCCGCAAAATGATAAAACAGAGTTTTCACATGAGTATACGAATACGATAATCATAACAAAATGCTTAATATTTTTTAAAAGTCCATCACAACATATCATGATTGTCCATCAGTTTCCATTGGCACTTATCACTTTCAGTGGATAAAGTTTGGCTATTGGCCTTATGGTAAACAGTCCGTTACTGGTTCGCACTCTTGGCCGCGCGAACGTGCCCGTCCCTTCCGGTAACAACATCGACGACCACGGCAAGTTTCCATCGACATCTAGGGCAATCATCATGGATCTGTACCACGTCCCCGATTGTTGATCGTCTGCGTGTTGGAACCAGACATCCGGTGGTGCTCGCAGAGAGACACAGGGTATTCAGTCTTTCAGCGTATGTAGAACTGTTGTATAGCAGCTCAAGTCGCAATGCCATGCTGTTAAATGTAGGATGGTCGGCTGTAGCGGCAATAATCCCGGCATCGACTGTGACGTCATCGTGTGGCAGCGTTTGTAACTCGGCGACCGTATAACAGCTGCAACGGCGTGCGCGTGATGGGCGCGGGTCGTTAAGATCTGTTGATGCATATGTCAATGGTCGATCGTTAAGTACAGCCTCGATTTCTGTGACGATTGTAAGAATCGACGTTAGCTCGTTCAATTCCGGTGGCGTTGATTCCAGGCAGTCGTTCAAGCTTGGTGAATCAAGTGACTGACGGCAGCTACAATCGTAGACGATACGTATGGGTGTCGTTGATGATTCTTTTTTCACTGGGTGATGAGGGATATAGTGCACTTGTTCAGCTGCCTCTTGACCAAGTGGTACCCGCTCGATGAAGCCACATCTTTCTTGCTCTGCTATGATGTCACCATATGCCCGAAGCACTTCCGGTTCGTATCGCAACCTCTGAATAGTCCCAACAGTTCTCTTTAAAGTTATATTGTGGTTTGTTGGTAGAGCAGGGTGGTCTTGCTTCCATGGTAGTTTGGCATGGTACCTTTCGTTGTCGTACTCAATAGATGTCTCTTGGTATTGCTGTAGGTACTCGAAAGACTTCCGGTCATGTTCACAAGGTGAGATACCCATGCTCTCAAGACTCCAGAAACGTTCTAATATGCTGTCTTCTGGGGCGCGCGATAAAAGTACGTTCAATATGTGCTTATCAGCTGGCGCATGAGACGTGGAGGGCATCGGACCGGACAGTAAATAACCTCGAAAAACACGATCTTCGACGATATCCAATAGTGGTTAGCTCCAACGAGTAATGAAATGCCAAAAAACATGTGACCTGTAACTGGATGAGCCACTTTCAATCCCCGTAGATACGGAAGTTCCGCAGTCGATCTAAGATATTCGCAGCTGATGGGAGACGCAATAGTGGGGACGATGAGCACACTGACATGTATTTTCATTTTCTTCGGTACTATGTACACTGTCGTACGTTCTAGTTGCTGTAAGCTTCTGTTATTACTTCCTCCGAATCCCGTCAGGCTAAGTGTTTCTATTCCATCACTCTCTAGTTGAAGATCGTCAGCAAGCTTTCTGGTGATAAAGGATCGCTGCGCGCCCTCGTCGATTGATATGGCGGCATCCGTTGTAGCGTGAGACGACGAAACAGGGACAATTGCGGTCTTTAATACAACGTCTGCTTTCGACCTCTTTGTACACGAGAAGAATACGGCGGCTTCCGGTTGCGGCGATTCAACTTCCGGTTTTCTTTGTAGCTCCATACAGATAGAAGTGTGATGCTGCAAATGTAATACCGCTGTTCAAGAAAGGGAGCAAAGAAGACCCAGCCAATTACAGACCTATCTCTCTCACCTGTATTTTATGTAAATCCTTAGAACATATAGTTGCTTCTAATCTTTCAGCTCATTTTAATAAATATAACATACTTTATGACTTACAGCATGGTTTCAGAGAAAAGCGTTCCTGCGAAACACAACTTCTACAACTCATTGATGACCTGGCACGAAATATGACATCTGGAAAACAAACTGATCTAATATTGCTTGATTTCAGCAAAGCGTTCGACAAAGTTACCCATCTTAAACTGCTTTTCAAATTACAGGAACTTGGTGTGGATAAAGATACTTTCTCATGGATCAAATCATTCCTTATAGGTCGCACTCAACGGGTTGCTCGAGATGGAGAACTATCATCAGAGGTGCCAGTGACATCCGGGGTACCACAAGGGTCTGTGCTTGGTCCGTTACCTTTTCTTCTCTATATAAACGACTTACCTAAGTCTATTACCTCTCAAGTTCGCTTATTTGCAGATGACACTGCCGTATACCTAACAATCAACAATATGCATCACTGCCACACTCTACAAGAAGATCTAGATAAACTAATGAAATGGGAACATCTTTGGGACATGGTGTTCAACCCAAGTAAATGTCAAGTTTTAAACATAACCAGAAATAAATCAAAATTCTCTTTTAATTACAGGCTCCATGGACAAATATTAGAAACTGTTGACAATGCAAAATACTTAGGCGTGGACATTTCAAAAGACCTTTCCTGGAACACCCATATAAATAGAATTACAAACAACGCTAATAAATCTCTTAGTTTTCTCCGCAGGAACATACAGACGAGAAATTCCAACATTCGCCAGCTCGCATACAAGACCATGATTAGACCACAGGTTGAAGATGCTTCTTTCGTATGGAGCCCTCATACATTACAAAATATACAAAAAATTGAAAATGTACAGCGCCGAGCAGTCCGCTGGGTCAAACATAACTACTCCCCATATGACAGTGTCACCTCCATGCAATAGGAACTTGGTTGGCAGACCCTACAAGATAGACGAAATAACACTACATTAATAATGTTTTTCAAAATTGTTCAAGGTTTAGTGGCTGTACCCCTACCATCATATATCGAGCGACCCACCAGATTCACTCGTCACATGCATCCCCTATTCTACAGACAGATCCATACTACTGCAAATTATTATAAGTTTCAATTTTTTCCAAGTGCTATAGTGATGTGGAACAACCTCCCCGCCACTACAGTTTTACATCCCGATCTTGAAGGGTTTAAGCAGTCCCTGCCTTCCCCCTCTGCCCCTTGAACTATGGGAGACATGTTTTTATCAGTTTTTAACCTTAAATCACTTCACCTTTTAATAAATCTAACATACTTTTAACATTCTCACTTTTTCACTTTTAACACTTTTACCTGCACTGACTGCGCACCTGTCGATAATACCCGAAAGGGGAGTTAGACAGTATCTATAGATAGATAGATCTGCCACCCAGTGTTGTTTTAGACACCATGTTGTTAGTTAAGTCTGGACAATGTCTGATCAAAACGAAAAAATCGGATTATGCAGAACAAAGGGGCAATTTAATACTGGAATGCAAAGGCTTACACGTTTTTAAGATTGATGCAAATAATCAAATGAAAAATGTTGCATTTAATTTAATTAAATGCTTTTTTTTAATGTGTCAATGTGTTAGTTTTCCTAGACAAATACCTAAAAATGCATGTTTTTCAAAAAAAAATCTGTCATAACACTAGCGTCACATCTCCCCTGGCAGAAAAACTTAAGTTCATACAACCAAGGTCATGTCATGACGGCCATAGAATTTAGAAAGAATTTCATCCGTTGAATAATCGGTGCTCTCTTAAATAGTTTACCGGTTGTAAGCAGCAGTGTAAAGGCGGACTTGGAGAGTATTCAGGGGAGAAAATTGGGTAATGACTTAATTCTGGAACGGTCTATAGCAGAAACACATAATTTATATTTATATAAGTCTATATTTTAGGATCAATAGATCAATCAATAGATAAAATATACCCACTACATCTAATTTGGTACTAAGCAAGATTATTATGCCGCGAGCAGTTGACAGAGTGACGTGTGGACCGTTATTAACGAATTTTGTTGATAATACAACTATTATTCACACCCTTATCACGAAGGGGCCCATTACAATATTCTTAACGGCAGATAATGCAGAAAACACACTAAATATTGTTTTGACATAAAATACTAGTAAAATATGATGGGTCTTTTAGGAAGATATCCTCTCTTTATACATAGATACATGCGAGTAGTACAATATTGGTTTAAAATAGCAGCCTCTGATAACATAATAATCAAAACTGTATACAACATTGGTGTTTCAGATTACACCAGAGGCTGCCGAAATTGTATTTATAACACCAAAAAATTATTGGATGATTACGGATTCAGTTATGTCTTTAACAGCGTTCATGATATTGATGTTGAATTGGGATTTAAAACCCATTCTAAAATCCAGAATTATTGATTCATATTAACAAAATTGGCAACGTACACTAGAAGAAAGTTCAATATTAGATATTTATAGAACATTTAAGTCAAATCTTGAATACGAGACTTACCTAGACTTAGTTCCAACAAATTTAAGGATTTATATATGCCAATTAAGATTATCTGTTCACCCCCTACGTATACAGACTGGTAGATATAATGGAAACAATATTGCTAGACAAGAAAGATATTGTCTTTGTTGTAATGCCACGGATATTGAGAACGAATTTCATTTTGTATGTATTTGTTCAACATTTGTTGATATAAGAAAGAAATACATTAAAAAATATTACTATAATAATCCATCTGTTATTAAGTATGTTCAATTGCTTCAATCAGCCAATAGGTCTGAAATAATAAAACTTTGTTTATTTGTTAAGGAATCGTTGAGTATTAGATTGAATTTGTTAAATCGTATAACGTAATTTTCAAATTGTTCATCCTCTGTACTTCTTCTGTATATATTTGTTTTGTAAATGTTCGTGTTTGTTGTCACTTGTTTATTGCGCATATACATGTTGACATATATCTATACCAACCACATGTGATGTTGACGATGTAAAAAGTGCAAGTCAAATAAAATGTCTGTCTGTCTGTCTGTCTGTCTGTCTGTCTGTCTGTCTGTCTGTCTGTCTGTCTGTCTGTCTGTCTTTACTTTTTGAATGCAAACACTAGTGAGTCATGAATACTCGATATAGCATAAAAAAATTATATTCATATCTAATATCACATCTAGTCACAAATAAGTTAGAAGGAAATTGTAAAATTGTATCAATTAACTGGCCTTTTAATTAATTGCTATTAAACTGTGATATGGCCAACTGAGGAAAAATACATCACACCTACTTTAATTGGCACCGCGATTTGTGTATATACTTTGTAAACTGATTGAACATCAATTAAATATGTTATAATATACCAGTGCCGAAGTGACTAACTGTGAATGCCGAACTGGTCAAACCCGAGTGCCGAAGGCACTTTTTTACGGTGCCGAAGTAACCAGATGCCGAAGTGACTAGATACCTTTCGATGTACGCTAATTATAAACGATCGATAGTTACGGTCACGTGACACAGTTTCGACAAGATATTTGCCGATACGATCCCGTTTCTTATCCGTGTCATCTAGAGTCCGTGGTCATACATTGCCATCGGGCCTACCGGTATATATCGGCAGCGGTCCGATTATAGCTGTCTTACCCAGCTCTGCCGTATGTATGTATATTACATTGTAATCGTTTTGAACTATGTCAAAATACTGATAAAGCGGAGTCGCCAATTCATTCCCGTCGACATCGAATGTACGCAGTTAAGCTGCAATACGCGACAGAAGCCATTAATTGTTTATATCAAGCATGAGTGTATTAAAATTATAATCGTGTCATAAACACTAAAACATAATATTTTTTAAAGAATGAAATACTAGAGATAGGCGAACTTCTTCGTATATTACTTTGTAATGGCGCGACATTTTGTCCTACATGTTGTCGTACGATCCAGACGACGTTTAGCAGGAAACGAAAAAATTTGAACGATCAAGATGTCTATGTATCCAAGAAGCGACAAGCGTTATACACGTATTGTCACTATTGGGATTCTTACTGTCGTCTTCTTTTCGTTAAATCCGTAAAAAAATGTCTCAAAAGAAACGAAAAGTATTACTATATAACAAATAAAACACGATATATTGTCGTGCATCAGAAGATATATGAATGTATTGAGAGAAGTTTATATGATGTCCTGATTTACATATATGTATTGGGATGGTATAACCCTCG
The DNA here is from genome assembly GCF_020536995.1 of Dreissena polymorpha. NCBI lineage: Eukaryota > Metazoa > Mollusca > Bivalvia > Myida > Dreissenidae > Dreissena > Dreissena polymorpha. The sequence goes on along the minus strand of NC_068359.1, from coordinate 21,248,287 downwards.
TTTACTGTTAATGCCATAAGTATGATTGGCATTGTCGACCAATTCAGGGATTGGAAATTTAAAGTTATCTAAAAATGCATTTTAAAAAGACAATATGCGTAGGAATTAACGCTGATATGATGTTTTTCCTAAATAAATAAGTGAAGGAAAGATGAGTGGAAACTTGTCGTCTCGTACCCCTGATATTCGCCCGATATCAACGAGATTTCTCGATAACTAGATAATAAGGACTCCATGACCTATGGTTTATTTGGGCCTTGCTCTTCGAAAAGGGGGTTTAATGCATGTGCTTAGTGTCGTCCAAGATAAGTCTGTGCAGTCCGCACAGGCTTATCAGGGACGACACTTTCCGCTTTTATATGTTTCGTTTAAAGAATGTCTCTTCTTAGCAAAAATCCTATTTAGGTGGAGAGTGTCGTCCTTGATTAGCGTATGCGGACTGCACAGGCTAATCCGATACTTACTCAAACATTATAAGTACAGTACTGCCTATTTCTGTGATGCATCTAAGTGCTGTTTCTTACATGTACCCGTAAATGTTCTTCGTGAAAACAAGCTGATCCATTATATATTTATATAATTAAATCTGTTTGTTGTATGTGTAAATGCGTTTTGAAAATTTATTAATAAATATATTTAGTAAATATTTGTTTCTCATCAATTCATACACAGTAAATAGTATGACGTTTATGCAGTATAGATACTCATGTACTGGAGATGCATATCTGTTGGAGACTAATATAAGACAAGAAACCGTCGGAGACGGGTGATGCTCTCCAAAGTTTTTTGTTGTCACAATATTGCACTATATATTCAGATAAAAGGAAACGTCTTGAGGGCACAGTAGTTGGAGGGACAAGAATTTTTTTATAGAAAATTTTAAATAGCCATAACTCTGTGAAAAATCATTAGACCAGAACCCGCTGATAATATGCACATCTCCTCTTGGTAGTGAAGCTTCCCATAAAGTTTCATTTATTCCGGTCATTAGTTGCTGAGAAATAGCCCGGACGAGAATTGCATTATATGTACAGTTAATGGAAATTTCAAAATTTTCAAAGGTCCATAACTCTGTGAAAAATCATCCGACCAGAACCCGCTGATAATATGCACATCTCCTCTTAGTAGTGAAGCTTCCGATAAAGTTTCATTGAATTCCGGTCATAAGTTGCTGAGAAATAGCTCGGACAAAAATTGTGCACGGACGGACAGACAGACAGACGCACACACGGACAGACGAAGCGGCGACTATATGCTCACCCCAAAATAATTTTTTGGGGGAGCATAAAAACACATAATATAAGAATCCGTTTGGCTCGAAGTTCGGATGACTCGAACTTTTCTAGTCGGTCTTATCGAGTTCAAGCCATCGGGTTACAACTGTACCACTCTGGCACTCTGGATCAACAGACGATTTATTGCTTAAATCTGCGGTTTAAGTCCCGATATAGCCGATGTATCGCGATTGCCACTCTGGATCAGCAGACGATTTATTACCGAAAGCCTATCTTACGGAGGATTCCGGAGATAGCCGATGCATCACCATTGCCTCCGAAGATGATTGGATCAACTTGGGAATCCTGATCGTGCAGTTGTACGCTGACTGCTTTGGTAGATAAATGTCAGAAAAGTGATTGACCGATTCTGCACCTTTCTTACGCAAGGCTATTGATTAGATTAGTTTAAGCGCCACATCGAAAGTATTCGGCTTACAGAGAACATGTGAGTTGCAGCATTGAAATTACTAGTGTAGCGTTTATGTTGGCTGCATATAATGAATATTTCTTCACGTGAATGAATATCGCATTCTCATCATTACATACATCATAAAAATTGGTCAATAATTCTGGTCAGTTCTAGAATATATGTCAACTTGTAATTGTATGTAACAAGTATGAACATATTTACCTCCAACAGTTACCGGTACAATATTAAACCCTTATTGCTAATGGCATTCCCTAAAACAAGAACATTCTATTGGCAATCCTTTTTTCCCTTTTCTATCGAAAGCAATCTATGTAAAAAAACATTAAGACATTCACGCCGAATAAAATGTCAGTTTTATTTTTTCAAAAGAAGGGTGCAATAGAGATCAATAGATATGAGACAAAGAAATAAGAGAATTTCCGTTCCAGAAACATAAATAAACTGCAAATGATATTTATTAATGAGCTGTATCTTGAAGTGGTTGAATATTAACAACCGCGTTCGTGAATTATCAAGGGGTAAACCCAATTACAATGTCATTCTGGGGACATCATCCCAATTAGTAGGGACCTAGAATTCAAGCCAGGTCTTTGTCTAAACCTCACAACACACCGTGTAACTTCTGTGCTGTTTACTTGAACAAGAATTCTATTTTCATTAAAAAATGTTATAATTGCATATAAACGAACAAATAAGTACAAAAAAAGATTTAGCTCATTTTATGTGTCCGATGGAGCATTGACCTTGTGGAGGGATGGGGCCTTTAATTGAAGGGTCATCAATAACATGCCTTCCCATGCAAATACGTTCATCGAAGTCCAGGCCTTACAGGATTTGAAACAAAACGTTGGAAATCTTAGTTCAGACAACTGTATATACCAAAGGCAAACGAATATATCTGCGGTCTGAACACGTGAAGAGTGCAATCAGCAATGTAATTAATCGCAAAGTGTTTGTCCACGATATATGGTCCACTTGGTGCCCGGGTTATGTCAAAAACGATCACAACTTGACCAGAAGTTCACTGGACAGACAACGAATTAAATTTTCGAGAACGTGGAACTTATAACGCGTACAGATTTATTATATTTCGCTCCTACTTCGCTCTTACTCTGCTCCTACGTCACGCCTACTTTGCTCTCTCCTGTTTTGCTCCTGCATTGATCTTCCTTTGTTCTCACTTCGTTCATATTTCGTTTCTAATTTGCTCATACTCCGCTCCTACTTTTCTTCTTCTTTGCTCCTACTTTGCTCGCTAATAATTTGCTCTTATATTGCTATTATTCGCTCCAAATTTCCTCCAACGTTGTTTCTAATTTGCTCCTACTTCGCGCCAACTTTGTTCAACTATTGATCCTACTTTAATCTTACTTCGCTCATACAGAGCTCGTACGTTGCTTCATAATTAATCTTAGTTGTACCTTTATTGCTCGCTCCTACTTTGCTAGCTTTTCATTTGCTACTATATTGCTTTACGTTGCTCTTACATTGCTCTTCGTTGCTCCTACATTACTATACGCTGATCATACAGTACTCTACGTTGCTTCTACACTGCTCTACGTTGCTCCTACTTTGCTCGTTCTTCCGTTTGCTCTCACATTGCTCTATGTTGCTCTAGCATTGCTCTACGTTGCTTATACATTGCTGTACGTTGCTATTAAATTGCTCTACGTTGCTCCTACGATGCGCCCACGTTGCTCTCACATTACTCTACGTTGCTCCTAATTGATGTACGTTTCTCTCATAAAGCTCTACGTTGCTCCTACTTTTCTCTACGTTGCTCCTACTTTGCTCTATGTTTCTCCTACATTACTCTACGTTGCTCCTACATTGCTCTACTTTGCTTCTACATTACTCTACGTTGCTCCTACATTGCTCTACGTTGCTCCTACATTACTCTAGGTTTCTCCTACATTAATCTACGTTGCTCCTACATTGCTCTACGTTGCTCCTACATTACTTTACGTTGCTCCTAAATTGCTCTACGTTTCTCTCACATTGCTCTACGTTGCTCCTACATAGATCTAAATTGCTGCTACATTACTGTACAATGCTACTACACTTCTCTACGTTGTCTTACATTACTCTACGTTGCTCCTACATTACTCTACGTTGCTTCTACTCTGCTCTACGTTGCTCCTACATTGCTCTACATTACTCTTTAATTGCTCTACGTTGCTCCTACTTTACTCTACGTTCCTCCTTCATTATTCTACATTGCTCGTGCATCACTCTATGTTGCCCCTACATTAATTCACGTTGCTTTTTAAATGCTCTGCGTTTCTCTTACATTGCTCTACGTTGCTCCTATATTACTATACATTGCTCGTTCATTGCTCTACGTTGAGCCTGCACTATTCTACGTAATTTACATTGCTCTTACATTGCTCTACGTTGCTTCTAAATTGCTCCTGCATTGCTCTAAGTTGCTCATGCATTGCTGTACGTTGTTCATACATTTCTCCACTTGCTCCTACTTTGTCCGCTTTTGCTTTGGACCTATATTACTCTACGTTGCTCCTATATTGCTCCACGTTCCTACTACATTACTCTACGTTGCTACTACATTGCTTTAAGTTTGTCTCACATTGCTCTACGTTGCTCCTAAATTGCTCTACTATGCTCCTGCTTTGCCCGCTCTTACTTTGGTCCTACATTGCTCTTCGTTGCCCTACATTGTCCTACGTTGCTACTACATAACTCTACGGTGTTACTACATTGCTCTACGTTTGTCTCACTTTGCTCTACGAATTCAAAACATGTCGGCAAAACTACATCGATCGTTATAGCAGAAACACATAATTTATATTTATATAAATCTATATTTTAGGATCAATAGATGGATCAATAGATAAAAAAATACCCACCACATCTAATTTGGTACTAAGCGAGATTATTATGCCGCGAGCAGTTGACAGTGACGTGTGGACCGTAATTAACGAATTTTGTTGATAATACAACTATTATTGACACCCTTATCCCAAAGGGGCCCATTACAATATTCTTAACGGCAGACAATGCAGCAAAACACACTAAATACTTTTGTCATAAAATACTAGTCAAATATGATGGGTCTTTACTTTTTGAATGCAAACACTAGTGAGTCATAAAAACTCGATATAGCATAAAAATCAAAGTACTGACAGTACTGTTGTGACGATGCTTTTGAAGAGGGTGGATATAAAAGCATCAATTGAAGTTTATCTACATCACCACAATTGTGTATGTGGGTACGACAATTGTGGGTACGAAAAAAAATGGGTACGAACATTTTGTGTACAAAAATTATGCCAAAAAAATTGGGAACGAAAAAAAATTTGGTTTCGAAAAAAAATTTGATTACGAAAAAATAATTGGGTACGAAAAAAATTTGGGTACGAAACAAATTTGGGTACGAAAAAACAATTGGGTACGAAAAACATTTGAGAACGAAAAAAAGGGGGGTACGGGGAAGTAGTACTCGTGGGGAACTTGACCCATTCAGCGAAACTGGGAGGCGGGTTACATTTTCGATCAAATATAACAAGAAATATCTTTAAAAAGATATTCGACGTGTATTTACTGTACCACTTATCTTAAAAAAACGTTCTGTTACAGTAAAACGTTTGTGGATTATAACATTACGTTACGTAACAGATATATTCAAAACTTGACATGCTTTTAATTACACCATGCTCTTTAATTTCACAAGTATATCATACCAAACTTTATATTTCGTTGTTTCCTTTCCTAAGTTAATGACGTTATGTGTACGGACGTGATTGCACATGCCCATGTGCATGAACATATAATTTTTCTCTTTTGATTATTTCTTTTGTCTAATTAAATAGGCTTAGGAATGTTTGTTCGTTAAGTACGGCAATAATTTCATGATGATTCCTGAAAGTAGGTATGAGATCATAGTCGAATACGAGTTGAATACGTGAATTCGCCCATGAACACATGGTAAGGATAACTAAATCTCCGCGGTATGACATACTATGTGTTTAAAACAGAAAACAATATCCAACAAACGAATGAATTATCAAACATAGTGTGTGCACTGATGTGGCTCTGTAATTTCTGTTTGAAAAGTTTATTAAATATGCAAAATGAGAGAGCATGCACAAGAGCGAGTTTCATAGACGTCTCAAAGCTATTTTGTTGTTTATATACTTTACTCGCTTTAACGTTTACAAATGGCAGATTCGAAATAATTCGTTTTTCTTTACACTCATGATCGCGTTAAACGTTTATTATACACGTTTTAATTCGCAATTTATTTACAGAATCACGACAAATGTCAAATACATTACAGAAACTGCATAGTTGTGTCATTGATCTATAAAAATGTCATGGATTTTATATAACTGATTTAAAATTAACGTTTTCAAACTATAATTAAATATTTTTCCCAGAATATGCTGTCCTATTTATAGCTGAGCTTCCGTTACCTTTATCAATGATAATCAGCGAGGTATGCCGATTAGAAAAATCGAGCTATCTCAATCGATTGGTCTTTTACATAGGTCGCCATTGTGAAGAATTTTTTCATTGTATGGTAACTTAGACGAGCTGCTTCGCAGCATCGTCAAAAATGTTATATTCATATCTAATATCACATCTAGTCACAAATAAGTTAGAAGGAAAAAGCTATTGTAAAACAATTTTATGGAATAACAAAAAATAAACGCAAACAAAAGTACATTAATAAATAGTACGCTAATAAAAAGAATTCCATCACATATAAAATCTAGTATATACACAAACAACACGCAATTTTTCGAAGTGCTAATATCTAATTATACCAAACTCTTTTATGTATCAATTAACTTGCCTTTTAATTAATTGCTTTTAAACTTTGATCTGGCCAACTGAGGAAAAATACATCACACCTACTTTAATTGGCCACGCGATTTGTGTATATACTTGCAAACTGATTGAACATCAATTAAATATGTTATAATATACCAGTGCCGAAGTGACTAACTGTGAATGCCGAACTGGTCAAACCCGAGTGCCGAAGTGGCCCTTTTTTTACGGTGCCGAAGTAACACCCCCGGAAACCCGACATGCTGTGAGACTTTGGACATGCTAGGAGGTGTAGCCGATATATTTCAAAGAATTTCGATAGGGTAAGTAAATCCAGTTCTATAATTGTTTAAAGGCATTTTTGAAATAAAATATATTTTGGTGCATGCAAAGGAGGTATTACCATGTATGTTAGAAAAATCCTGGTTATTAATATTCAGGATTTATTGAAATATGGCTATTTAAAGTCGACGATGCAGGGATTTGTCCCATATTTAGCACTATATTTACAAATTTCTTTAAAGGTATGCCAGTGAAAAAGCTTTTTCACCGACAATGATATTAATCAATGTCCCCGAGTAACATATCCGCCAGGGTTTCTTAAAAAAGTTCGTATTGGTGGAAAAATTCGACTTAACATACAACGTGTTGATGAAAAACTGTTATGACATGGTGCTGTACAAAGATGTCGAGATATGACATGTGAGAAGTTCATTTATAAACTTAAAAGCTCACTATTACAGCTGATTTATGCCAACGCTGATACATTGTAGATCATTTTCATTGAACTTTGGGGTTTTATAATGATATCCGCTCTGAAGCTAAGTTAATTTCCAGCTAATTTGTATCTTTTTTTATTGTTTGAAATCACTGTAAATGTAAAGCAATTGATTCATACAGGTAAAAATATACGTCCGGTAGGCAATCTAAACATTTATAATAATAACAAACTAATTCCAATTAGTGTTATGCCTTTGATGTTTCTTTGATCTTTTTAACCCCACAAGTATATGTTAATCCCGTAAGAGCGATTATTTATGGAATGAACCTCATTGTGTCAAGTGTACAGAAAACCGGACATAAAGAACCCCCTATGATAGCTCTGGTATGTGCGGACAGACACTGACAGAGACAGACACAGAGGAGAGAAGCAGAGTGAGAGAGATTCACGACATGTATGCGCGAGCCGTAAGTTAATAATCTACCTTAAGTGGGTTACGCGACTTGCAAACTAACTGTACGTCGTACTTAATATTCAATACGATATATACAGTTTATCCATGACGTGAAACTTTAAATGCCTTGTAAAGTAAAACACATACTAGGACGTCATTTAATGAGTATAGCGATAACATACCATAGCTATATAATTTAAATGCAATCTTGACGATTTCTCTCAATATACGTTTTACTCTCTATGGAAAGTACGCCTTAGTTTTAAATGTTATAATTGGCTTAAATCTGGCTTAATATATTCCTTCAAGGCTTGTGGCTTCATCAGATTAAAAATGCGTGTTATCTATGCAAATACACATAAGAAGGAGGCGTGGATTGGGTTTTGAAAATAAGAGTTTACATTTTGCATATATCACTACCAAAAAGAACGAAAAGAAACAAAAATTTACACGCGTGCATTGTCGTAGATGTTTGCAAAGCTGTCAACTTGAAGTCATGTATAATAGATCCAAATTTAGTTCACATTTATGAAAGTCTACCGCCCATAATTGGAACTATAGGCACAAAATATTATTATAAATGTTTAGTTTGCCTACCGGACGTATATTTTTACTTGTATGAATCAATTGCTTTACATTTACAATGATTTTCAAACAATAAAAAAAGATACAAATTAGCTGGAAATTAACTTAGCTTCAGAGCGGATATCATTATACAACCTCAAAGTTCAATGAAAATGATCTACAATGCGTCAGAGTGGGCATAAATCAGCTGTAATAGTGAGCTTTTAAGTTTATAAATAAACTTCACACATGACATATCTCGACATCTTTGTACAGCACCATGTCATATAATTTTTTCATCAACACGTTGTATATAAAGTCGAATTTTTCCACCAATACGAACTTTTTAAGAAACCCTGGCGGATATGTTAATCGGGGACATTGGTTAATATCATTGTCGGTGAAAAAACTTTTTCACTGGCATACCTTTAAAGAAATTTGTAAAGAAAGAGCTAAATATGGGACAAATCCCTGCATTGTCGACTTTAAATAACCATAATTCAATAAATCCTGAATATTATTAACCAGGATTTTTCTAACATACATGGTAATACCTCCTTTGCATGCACCAAATATAATTTTTTTTTCAAAAATGCATTTAAACAATTATAGAACTGGATTTACTTACCCTACCGAAATTCTTTGAAATATATCGGCTACATCACCTAGCATGGTCAACTTCTCACAGCAAGTCGGATTTCCGGGGGTGAGTAACCATGCCGAAGTGACTAGATACCTTGCGATGTACGCTAATTATAAAAGATCGAAAGTTACGGTCACGTGACACAGTTTCGACAAAATATTTGCCGATTCGATCCCGTTTCTTATCCGTGTCATCTAGAGTCCGTGGTCATAAATTCCCATCTGGCCTACCGGTATATATCGGCAGCGGTCCGATTAAAGCTGTCTTACCCAGCTCTGCCGTATGTATGTATATTACATTGTAATCATTTTGAACTATGTCGAAATACGGATATTGCGGAGTCGCCAATGCATTCTCGTCGACATCGAATGTACGCAATTAACACATTTATGCCTAGTGGACTATCCCATCATTTTAAATTGGATCAAATTATTTTCAAAATTAGGGATGTCTAGTACTTTTTATTTTTATATTTATAATATTTCTTACAGAAATTCCTTTAAGCAAACAGCGCAGACCCTGATGAGACGCCGCATCATGCGGCGTCTCATCTGGGTCTACGCTGTTTGCCAAGGCCTTTTTTTTCTAGACGGTAGGCATAAATGTGTTAAGCTGCAACATGCGACAGAAGTCATCAATTGTTTAAATCAAGTATGAGTGTATTAAAATTATAATCGTGGCATAAACACTAAAACCGCGGTGCCTATACCACGTGACTTTTTAAAATCTGTGTTGGGAAAATAAAGCGCGACCCAGTTAACATTTTTATTGGTGTCTTTTGTAATATTTTACCATTTTTAATGGTATAAAGTTTAGAGCCCGCTCATGTGTGAGAGTTTTCTATAGGTATCAGGATCTTTTCAAACAAATAAGTATTTTTTCAGTGAAGTGCAACCGCGCGTTTGTAATATGAAGTCCCCACACTGATCTAACCGGCTGCACTTTACTGAAAAAAATACTTATTTGTTTAAAAAGATCATGATACTTATAGAAAACTCTAACAAATGAGCGGGCTCTAAACTTTATGCCATTAAAAATGGTGAAATATTACAAAAGAGATCCTTAAAAATGTTAACAAGGTCGCGATTTATTCTCCCAACACAGATCCGAAAATGTCACGTGGTATAGGCACCGTGAAAACATAATATTTATAAGTTTTTCAAGAATGAAATGCTAGAGATAGGCGAACTTCTTCGTATATTACTTTGTACTGGCGCGACATTTTGTGCTAAATTTTGTCGTACGATCCAGACGACGTTTAGCAGAAAACGAAAACAAATTGAACGATCAAGATGTGTATGTATCCCAGAAGCGACAGGCGTTATACACGTATTGGGTTTATTACTGTCGTCTTCTTTTTGATAAATCCGTAAAAAATGTCTCAAAAGAAACGAAAAGTATTACTATATGACAAATAAAACACGATAAATTGCCGTGCATCAGACGATATATGAATGTATTTAGAGAAGTTTCTATGATGTCCTGATTTACATATATGTATTAGGATGGTATAACCCTCGTTTACTGTTAATGCCATAAGTATGATTGACATTGTCGACAAATTCAGGGATTGGAAATTTAAAGTTATCTAAAAAAATGCATTTTAAAATGACAATATGCGTAGGAATTAACGCTGATATGATGTTTTTCCAAAAAATTCAAGTGCGTGGAAAAATGACTGGAAACTTAACATCTCGGACCCCTGATATTCGCCCCATATCAACGAGACATCTCGATAAATGTCATAAACTAGATAATAAGGACACCATGACCCATGATTTCTTTGGGCATTGCTCTGTGAAAAGGGGGTTTAATGCATGCGCGTAAAAAGTCGTCCCAGATACATTGTGGTTTTATTTCAGAATACATTATGCTTTAAGCTCATGAGTACACAAACATATAATACACAATGTAGTAAACCGTGGTCAATGACATACAGGTATATACATATACTATTTTAGGCAATATAAGTTAACAATTTATGACGAAAGAATTGGCAACTCTAAAGACATTCATATTCAAAATAAACAAATATTTTTAACATTTATATATTAAGGTAATTATATAATATGCATTTTGTAAAGTCTTATCGTATTCAAAATAAACTTGAATGCTCTTACAATGTGAAAACAAACAATTTTTATTGATTGACAACACATAGACAGTAATATGTGGAGAGAAACTATTGATAATATAATTCAGTTCTCAATTTAGCTGCTTTACAAATAAATGTTGCAAGATTTTTAATTGTTTTAGCGTTGTCAGTTTGTAAAAGTTCGATAAAATTTATCATATTTGCGCGATTCCAATAATGTCTACGTATATATTGTTTTCTAAGACTATTAAAAACTGGACATTCGAGTAAGAAAGGAACTCATCTTCGAGAACGTTACAGTGTTTTTTTTCTGTTTTCATACGGTGTCTTTTCAGGCTTGTGCCATCGCCCTGCTCCGACTTCAAGTCTGTGAGCAGATACTCGTAAACGCGTAAATTCGAATCTTAATTTTGAAATATTTACAACATTGAGATAAGGCTGTCATCTAAAAATTCCGTAAATGCAATAATTTTTACCCCTTGTCGTTTGTTGTAACTCGGTTATCCAATTCTGAACGTATATATCAGAAATGCGTTTAACAATGGATATAAAACAATTACCGTCTCCTACTCCCTGAAAAAACCATGCATCACCAAAACCTAGTGTATTTAATGGATGTTTAACAGATTTAACCCAATAATTGTTTTCGGGATACATTTCGAGATCATGTACTAACATATTATAAACAATTAAATATATTTAACATCATCAGATTGTAATATTTTTATCCAGTATTTTAAAACACAAACAATCCGTTTATTTATAAGAGGGTAACGCCCAAGTTCCCCGTAAATGAAGTTATTCTGTGTTTGAGTTCGGACACCCAGCACCTGTTTACAATAACGTAGATGTATTCTTTCGATTTGGATGCTATTGTTTAATCCCCAAACTTCACAGCCATAATTTAAAATTGGTTCGATAAGCTTATCGAATAATTCAAGACAATGGCTAACTGAGATATTTGTAAATTTCACCAAATTTGATTTTAACTTAAAAAGTGCTTTTAGGGCATGCCCCGAAAGATATGTAAATTTATTAACAATTTCTAGCTCATTTCCTTGATATGTAAACTTCAAATGTTTTCTATTTTGTCCCCCTTTTTTTAAAAATCATTATCTTTGTTTTATTGATTTTTACACAGAGTTTCCATTTCGCACAATACTCATCTAACAAATCTAATCCATTTTGTAAACCAACTTCCGATTCCGCAAAGAGAACAATGTCGTCAGCATACAACAAAAAAAATTTTTAACATGCCTAGGTCAACACCTTCAAATTTGTTTAGCATAAAGTGTTCCTCGATGTCGTTAAGATACATTGAAAATAAAAAAGGCGATAATGATTCCCCTTGCCTTACCCCTAAAAAACATGTAAACGATTCATGACTATTTTCGTTATTATATTTTATTTTTGATTTAACAACATTATACATTGATCTGACTATATTCAAAATTTTACCTCTTATGCCTAGTTTTATTAGTTTGTACCATATAATTTCTCTCACAACAAAATCAAATGCCTTTGTAAAATCAATGAATGCCGCATACAGTTTCTTCTTTTGGTTTTAAATATTAGTTATTATACCTTGCAAGACGAATATATTATCAACTGTTCCCATACCTTTCCGAAATCCGGCTTGGGCTTCTATGTAAACATTATATTTTTCCCCCAAACACTTAATCGATTGTTAATAATTTTACTAAATAATTTTCCTAAAGTGCTTAACAATGTAATTCCTCTGTAATTGGCCGTATCGTCTAAATCGCTTTTCTTATGTAAAGGTACAATTAACCCTTCGCTCCATGCCTCTGGAAAATAACTCAAGTTTAACATTTTATTAAAAAGTACAAACAAAACCTCCAAAAAGTGAGTTTTGTAAACACCATGTTTTAAAAACTCATTTAGTACATAATCCGGACCTGCCGACTTACCAGTTTTTAAACAAATGCATGCTTTTTTAATTTCTTCATGTGTTATCTCCGTATTTAACTCTTCAAACATTACATGTAATTCGTCATTCAAATAACGTTCATTAAAATAAACGATGTCTTCGTCTGGTTGATAAAAGTGTGAATCTGAATCATTTATTGATTTAAAATATCTTACAAAGTCATCGGTATGCAATTTGCTTGATTTAATTGGCTTAACTGATCCTTTTAACATACTCCAATATCTCTTTGCATCTAAATATCTATTTTGTTCTAGTATTTGTGTCTGCTCAGTATCATATTGATATTTATTTTTTCTAGCAAGGCATTTGTATAAACTACGTGCACTGGTCATACTTATCCTATTTTCGTCAGACTTGTCATTCCTATATATGTTCAATAATTTATAAAACTCTGATTTTGCTGATTGACACTCGTCATTAAACCATTTGTTATTTTGAACATGTTGATATTTTTCATTTTTGCCAGTTTTTATAGTTTTCTTAAATAATGGTGAACACACTTCATCAATAATGGAACAAAAATGTTCTAAACTTTGGTTTAGAGACGAGAAACAGTTAGTGGTATTAATATCATTGCATACCTTGTTTAAAGACTGTATAATACTATCATTTAGGAGTGACTGTATATAAAGATCGGTTTTATTTTTATCCCATTTATAAATGTATTTTGCATTATCACATTCATTTTTTAACAAAGCAGTTATATCAACATCATCAGATGTATCTTCATTAGTGTAGGTATTTATAAAAAAAACTGTACTACACAGTGGTCCGATATTAAATTAGGATAAAAAACCTCAAACTTATCAACACATTTAAATAAAGCAGGCGAACACATAACAATATCGATAACACTAGACCCGTTACTGGTTACACAAGTAAATTTTCCAATCCTACTATCTACACCTACTCTACCATTCAACACTTTTAACCCAGTCATTTTACAAAACTCAGGTAAACAATTACCTTGCTCATTTACAACTTTATCTTGACTTAATCTTGGTAAAAAACTATCTGCGATATAATCGTCTGGTAATACATTAAATCGTTGTAAATCATTATTTTCAACATAATCGGCCTTAACGCCAATTCTTTAATTAAATCTCCAAAAACTATAAATCTGCAGTTATTATTTTAAGTATGTTCGAACTGTATCATATCGTTTAAAATTTGATCAAATAAACTTTCGTTAATAAACATTTCCCTACTGCTTCCATGTGGCACATTATACGCCAAACAATGTAAAACATCAATCCCGTTTTCAAACAAATGCCCTTTAAGTTTTATCCACATAATACAATCATCTCTACTTTTCAAGAAATCAATACTGTTTTTCAAACGATCGGCAAAATAAATCATAATTCCACCACTAGCCCGTTTTGTCCCTTTAAGTTGTACAGTTCGACTTAGCATATAATAATGAAAACCATCGACATCATAGTTATACAAAGAATTAGACCATGTTTCTGTAAATAATAGTATTTCGTTTTCAGCAAAAACTGTTTTCATTTCGCCTGATAATAATTTGTTATAACGTTTCCCGATAAATCCCTGAACATTTAATAAACACATTTTAATTCCCGTGCTCTCTCCGTTACTGTCCTATTTCGTGACTGGTACGTCGATCTGCTCTAAACCCGTGCTATTTTTAATGGTGTCAAAGTTTTGGGTTACATCTTTGCGCTGGTTCACTGTTTTTCTGTCGCTTGTTATTTTGTTCGGTTGTGATTGTGCCATTTAAGCACGTTTTGTTTTTAACTGTTTCACACTATTTGATGTATCGGTTTTTCTGCTCTCGATCGTCTTGGTAGGGATTTGTGTTTTGTTGATTAGAGGCGTTTTTGTAGACACGCTCAGGTGAGTTTCGTTTACAGGTACGCGTACTGACTCACTATGCTCTATACGGTCCGCGCTATTTGTCCTACTTCTAGGGTTGTTTACATTTTCGTGGGCGTTGCCCACGATTGGCTGTATGCTTCTTTCTTGTGTTTTTAGGAATACCTCCTCATTTGCAACCTCCTGATCATTGCCATAATTACTGTCACTCTCGCTACTGCTGTTAATAACAGTCTCATTGGAATACACCCTCGCGCTTTGGGTCGGCTTAGAATCAGGGCACCTCCTGTCAACCCCTAGCACATTAAACCACTCTGGAAATTTGTTTCCTATAGATCTGTTATTGATAAACAATTCAGCAGGGTACTTAATTTTAACTCTTTGATTTGACATTCGTGCATATTCGGCCTCTTTTGATTGATATAGCTCCTTTCGAGCTCTTGCAATTTCTTTTGAGTATTGACGGTCTAGTCCAAAGTGGTCGCGTTTTAACTTGTATGCGTTCGAAAGTATGGTTTCAGTATCTATTTAGTCTCGGAAGCGCGATATCATTGGTCTCTTTTGGTCATTTGTGTTTGGGAATTTTCTACATAATCGATGTGCCTGTGCAGTCCACACATGCTAATCCGGAACGACACTTTCCGCTTTTATATGTTTCGTTTAAAGAAAGTCTCTTCTAAGAAAAAATATCATGTAGGTGGAGAGTGTCGTCCATGATAAGCCTGTGCGGACTTTATTTGATATATGCGTAGATGGTTTTTGAATAATTATTTATAAATATATTAAGTAAATATTTGGTTTTATCATCGGATGGATCGAACTTTTCTTGTCGGTCTCATCGAGTTCAATCCATCGGGTTACGACTGTACCACTCTGGATCAGCAAACGATTTATTGCATAAAGCCTATCTTACGGAGGATAACGGGGATAGTCGATGTATCACGATTTCGACTGTACGTGATAACCCGATACAGCCTCCAAATATGCTTGGATCAATTTGGGAATCCTGTTCGTGCAGTTGTACGCTGACTGCTTTGGTAGATAAATGCCAGAAGATTGATTGACCGATTCTGCACTTTCCTTACGCAAGGCTATTGATTAGATTAGTTTAATACCCACATCGAAAGTCTTCAGAGAAACACATGAGTTGCAGCATTGAAGTTACTACGAGCGTGTGTCTTTAATTTGGCTGCATATAATAATGATTTCTCATTCCCTAAAACAAGACAATTCTATTGGCAATCCATTTTTCCATTGCATATAATTATCGAAAGAAATCTATGTTAAAAAACATCAAGGACATTCACGCGGAATAAAATGTAAGTTTTATTTTTTCAGAAGAAGGGTACAATAGAGGTCAATAGATATGAGACCTATTCAGAAGAAGGGTACAATAGAGGTCAATAGATATGAGACCTATTCAGAAGAAGGGTACAATAGAGGTCAATAGATATGAGACCTAGATTAAGAGGATTTCCGTTCCAGCAACATAAATTATGTGGCTGAAAATGATGTTTATTAATGAGCTGTATCTTGAAATAGTTGATGATAAACAACCGCGTTCGTCAATATTGAAGGGGAAAACACAATTACAATGTCATTCTGGGGCCATCATCCAAATGTGTAGGGACCTTACGGAATACCGTTATTGCCATCGTGGTTACACATTAAAACCCAGAGGGCGAGAATGCGAGAACGCGATAGTACGATGGCGACAATGCGAAAATACGACGACGACAGTGCGACAATACGATGGCGACAATGCGACAGTACGATGGCGAGAATGTGAGAACGTGATGTCGCATTGTCGTCATCGTACTATCGCGTTCTGGCATTCTCGCCCTCTGGATTTTATTGTGTAACCACGATAGCCCTTACGGTATTCTGTAGGACCTAGAGTTCAACCTAGGTCTTTGTCTTAACCTCACAAGACACCGTGTAACCTCTGTGCTGTTTACTTGAACACGTATACTAGTTTCATTATAAAAATGTCATTATTGCATACAAACGAACCAATTAAAGGGGCCTTTTCACAGATTTTGGCATTTTTTTAACTTATTCATTAAATGCTTTATATTCATAAATGTAAACATTGGATCATAAAAGCTCCAGTAAAAAATCAAGAAAAAAAATAAAAAAGGAAAAGAACATTGCCCGGAGCAGGTTTCGAACCAGTGACCCCTAGAGTCCTGCTAGAGTCCTGAAGTAAAAATGCTTTAACCTACTGAGCTATTCCGCCGAGTGCACATTGTTGACGTATTTTATACCTTATATAAGCAATCTTCGTAGTTTCACAAAATTTAACGACAAAAACAGAACTCTCCAAATTATTCAATCGTTTCGCGTTGCAACGCTTTATAATTTTTAGGTTTTAAAATCGTCAAAAGATGCATATAATGGCTATATTAGAGCATGGTTAATGTTCAGTACTACTGTTTCCTCACAAATATCATAACTAAAACGAAAACTTACGAATCTGAAACAACTTTTTTCAATTTTGTCAATTAACCAAAGCGTGAAAAGATCCCTTTAATACAAAAAGATTTACCCCATGTTATTTGTCTGATGGAGCATTGACCTAGTGGTGGGACTGGGACTTAAGGTAGCGCACCTCTAATGATTTCCCGCGATTTCTTCGAAGGTTGAAGAGCCTACTATTAAGTGCCGTAGCCTAGTGGTTAAGGCGATAGACTAGAAATCTTTTGGGATATTCCCGCGCAGGTTCGAAAACTGCCGACGACGTATACTTTTTTGCGACGCGTTTTATTTATTTTCTTACGTAATTTGATTTAATATGGCATATAAGCTATATTTATTGTTAAATATGTTGCAATTTTTATGCACATTCTTCATTTATTAAAATTATTACAACGTTATGGCGAAATTGGGTGATTTACTGTTGAAAATACGAACCATGCATGTTGCATTTTTATTTTTATTTCAAAAAGTAAACGGTAAATCTGTCTAGTTCTTGGTATTTTTGCTGTATATAGTGTTTCTATAAAAACTAAGTTTAAAATATGACTTAAATGATACTATTTTGAATTTTATGACACTTTGTTTTTAACCGACCCACTTTTTACTTGGCTGAAATCACTTACATTTCATTGCGCTCTTCCATAGATAAAAATTTGTAAAAAATAAATGTCTGTAAAAGAATACTTATTTCATCTTGTTTAAACTTTAAACACCTTTACAGCATCTGTACACACCAACTGCATGCCCATATTTGGAAATTTGAATGAATTATGGAACTTTTATATACCCCAGGGGTGAAAATAAACTGGACAAACGCCGAGCGTGGGGGTGGTTTTGAAAAAATCGGTATATTTTTTTAAAAAGCATGAACAGCCTACCTACAAATTTGCATGTAGTTCAGTGAAATGATGCTGATTAAGAAAATAATTAATTAGATTATATTTGGATATGTGCCCATTAGAGGTGCGCTACCTTAAATTGAACGGACATCAATAACATGACTTCCCAGTCAAATACTTCATCGTAGTCTAGGCCATACAGGATTTGTTACAAAACGTTGGAAATCTTAGTTCAGACAACTGTATGTACCAAAGGCAAACACATATGAGTCGCGTTCTGAGAAAATGGGGCTTAATGTATGTGCGTAAAGTGTCATCCCAGATTAGCATGTGCTGTCCGCACAGGCTAATCAGGGACAACACTTTCCGCTTTAATGGTATTTTTCGTTTATAGGAAGTCTCTTCTACACGACAATACGGATAAGGCGGAAAGTGTCGTCCCTTATTAGCCTGTGCGGACTGCACAGGCTAATCTGAGACGACACTTTACGCACATGCATTAAACCCAGTTTTCTCAGATCACGACACATATATCTGCGGTCTGAACACGTGAAGACAGCAATCAGCAGTGGAATTAAGTGTTTGTCCACGATAATGATCCATGTGGTGCCCAGGTTATGTCAAAAACACTCACAACTTGACGGGAAGTTCACCGGACAACGAATTAAATTTTCGAGAACGTGGAACTTATAACGCGTACAGTTGTAATATATTTCGCCCCTTCTTCGATCTTCCTCTGCTCTTACGTCACGCCTACTTTGCTCTCTTCTTTATTGCTCCTGCATTGCTCTTACTTTGTTCTTACTTCGTTCCTATTTCGTTTCTAATTTGCTCATACTCCGCTCCTACTTTTCTTCTTCTTTGCTCCTACTTTGCTCGTTAATACTTTGCTCTTAAGTTGCTATTATATTGCTATTATTCGCTACTTGTTGGCTCCAAATTTCGTCCCACGTTGTTTCTTATTTGCTCATACTTCGCGCCAACTTTGTTCAACTAGTGATTTACTTTGCTCTTACTTCTCTCCTACAGAGCTCGTACGTTACTTCTACATTAATCTTAGTTGCGCCTAATTTGCTCGCTCCTACTTTGCTCGCTTTTCATTAGCTACTACATTGCTTTACGTTGCCCAGACATTGCTATTCGTTGCTCCTCTGCGTTGCTCTTACTTTGCCTACGTTCCTACTAAATTGCTATACGTTGCGTCCACGTTGATCTCACATTACTCTACGTTGCTCCTACATTGTTCTACGCTTCTCTCACATTGCTCTACGTTTCTCATACATTACTCTACGCTGCTCCTACATAACTATACGTTGCTCCTACATTGTTCTCAGTTGCTGCTAGATTTCTCTACATTGCTACTACAGTTCTCTACGTTGTCGTACAATACTCTATGTTGCTACTATATTACTCTACGTTGCTTCTACCCTACTCTACGTTGCTCCTACATTTCTCTACGTTAATCCTGCATTGCTCTACTTTTCTCCTACATTTCTCTACGTTGCTCCTGCATTGTTCTTTGTTGCACTGCATTGCTCTACGTTAATCCTACATTGCTATACGTTGCTCCTACATTACTCTACGTTGGTCCGTCATTATTTTACATTGCTCCTGCATTGCTCTATGTTGCTGCTACATAATTCAACGTTGCTACTTCAATGCTCTGCGTTTCTTTCACATTGCTCTACGTTGCTCCTATATTACTATACATTGCTCTATGTGTACCCTGCACTGTTCTACTTTGCTCCTACATTGCGCTACGTTGCTTCGAAATTGCTCTACTTTGCTCCTGCATTGCTCTACGTTGCTCCTGCATTGATCTACATTGCTCATACATTGCTCTACGTTGTTCCTATATTGCTCTACGTTGCGACTACATTTCTCTACGTTGCTACTACATAGATCTACGTTTGTCCTACATTGCTCTACGTGTCTCCTACATTGCTCTACGTTGCTCCTAAATTGCTCTACGTTGCTCCTGCTTTGCCCGCTCTTACTTTAGACCTACATTTCTCTTCGTTGCTCCTACATTGCCCTACGTTGCTCCTACATTACTCTACGGTGTCACTACATTGCTCTTCATTTGTCTCACGTTGCCCTACGTCGCTCCTACATTGTTCTACGTTGCTCCTACTTTTATCTACATTGCTCTACGTGTCTCTCACATTGCTCTACGTTGCTCCTACATTGCTCCTTATTTGATGTACTCTTGTCTTAAATTGCTCTTTCATTATGTAATTTTATTAACGTTATATGCATTTCATACATTTATCCATTAAAGCAGTTTGTTTACGATATGTATACACTGAAACTAAAACGGAAAAAGCTTGTTTAAAAAAGCTTAAAATATATCGTTGAAAAAGCTTATTCAAACATAGATGAGCCAGTACAAGACAGTAAATAAATGGCGTACATGTATATATTTATGGCATATGGTAATATAATACAATATTAGTGCATTTCCTGTTCATTACTTTTTTCAAGTCTGATGGGTCTGTCGAAGTGGAACTACACATAAACAAGTTATGGTAGTAATAGGTCATTTATGTCAAATGTTATTTAATAATCAAAACATTGTATACTAGTATATAAAATTACTTTGTCATATGGAATTCAAACAGTGGGTGTGTGTTTACATAAATGATATAACAATAATAATAGCGGGTCATTTGTGCCACATCTTTTGGAATGTCCTAGATGCCCTTTTGTAGGAAAGAAAGCTTGTTTAGAACAGTGAATAATCAAGATGAGTATGTATTATTATATCCCAAAGTACGACACGTTTTCTAAGACGGCTTGATGTAAATGAAATGATTGTGACTATCGTATGCTTTCATCGGGATCTGTTGTATGTCATTGTTGACCTATTTGAATATGTCGGGTCGATATCGGCCATTCATCGGCTTGGGTACTACCATGTCACGGCCAACATCGGGTCGATTACAAAATTAAATAATTGTTCTATTGATCCCTTAGTAAAATGGTTTACAGGTCCCGCTGACCTGCCCCTGTGACATTTAAGGAGAGCCTTGTAACGAAGCACACAGTGGACTATTTTCGTTATGCAAATTTATTATGTAAAGTATACTCTCCCGCGAACTCTTCTCTCGGCTCGGATGCGGGTTGAGCGCAAAACGATCGTATCTCAAAGAAAGTAGGAAACAGAAACAACAGTTTGCATTCAACTCTTGATTTTTTAGTGACTTGGTCAACAGAAGTACTTTGCACACCAAATTTTAGAACCCTTCGCCCGCGAACAACTTAAAAACAAATATCTCTGATGCTCTTTATCAGCAGACGATTTATAGGAGGTTTTTGTGTGACGTCACAAGAGGGGTTTTCCGTTACTAAAAATAGATTGGCCGTCAACTTCTCGATCGCGGCCTATTATATTGTATCAGAGTAAAGCTCGTCGGAAGACTTAATACTTACAATTTCACAAAACAAAACTATAAATACCCGTATTCTTTTTTAAGTAAGACTTTAATAAATGATATTTCAAAAATTATAAAACATAATAATTTGAATATTATTATAAGTGGTGTGGATGCGATAGTGTTATTTTTCATCAGAGATTTAAATTAAGTGTAAGGGGTGTATTGAATCAGTCATAAAACAAAGCCCTTAAATAGCTCAATAAATTTCAATTTTGAAATGCAGTTTTAATTTTCTTTTACATTGAATGATTTTCGTTTCGTTTACATTGAATGAAAAAATTCATAATTTAAGCATTCCAATTGAAAAAACACCTGCATATTTTGCAAATTGAACTGTCTTTGCATGTACATGTATATTGAAAACCCTTCTCTAGTGATAATGAGCGATACAAATCTAGCATTTTATGATACCATAAATCTACACATTTAATTTATTTTCCGCAAGTATTGTATATCCTTATATAATGACCAAACGCGATTGCTTGTTTTCATGATGATGTTTCGAACACTGCTGCAGTAACGCACGATCTTTACACATTATAGCAGAGTTTATATTTGCAGGTACCCGTTAAATACGTTAATTGTGTAGCAATAAATTTGTAAAATATTTTAAATGTATAGTTATTAAACACTTTATTGTTATGTTTAAACTGGCTAATATATATAGTTAATAGTTCCTAGCTGTTAATCCATTTCGGACAAATGTCTATTTTTTAAACCTGTTCAAATATTTTATTAAAGCAACTGTTAAGTTTTTGACTTAATATGCTAAGAGATGACATGGAGGTATCATAAATTGTGTTTAATGACCAGACACATGTGGTTTATGCAGAGACCCCATACAGAGTCATACAAGTATAGGTCCCTGGGTTTATTACACTGTTTTCTTAGTAATTGTCTGGACAGTATCCGATCATATCGAGATAATCGGTTTGTGATAAACAAAGGGGCAATTAAACACTGGGTTAAAAATGCTGAAACAAAGAGTGTCAAAACTGGTGTGAACAATTAAATTAAAGCATTTACATTTATCAAGAGGATTTATTTAATCTGTAACAAGGTAAGTTTTTACAGATAAATAGGTTCAAATCAGTTTCTATATGTTGATTACATAAATTCAATCAATTTGTTGTTTGTTTTCGTCCTTATTTGTGTTCGTTCATTGGATTCAATTTAATCTGAAAGAATTTCAAGTTCTGAGTATTTTTTGTTCTTCAAAAGGGTCGCGAATATGATTGTAACCTTATCACGATGCGGTTCATCACATGCAAACAATAGCAGAATGGCCGCAGTTTTGACGCCCAAAATTTGAGCATGCGCAAACGTGACGTCATTATCGGAATCCCCAAAACCTCCTATTGCATAAACCATTCTTGCGGAGTGTTCCGGAGATAAGTGATGTGTCACGATTGATATCACTGAATTAGTCCAAATAAGGCCTGTCCTGAGATATAAGAAACAAAGAAGAAACATTGCTGACTCAGCCACCCATCCCATCAATATTTTTCAAACACACATTCGCGTGACTCTGTTCTCTCCACGGTTTTGATTTCGGACAGCCCAATTTGCGAACGCCTCACTTGTCAGGGTTAACGTCCACTTTCCTATATCCCCACTGGACGAGTGTCAGTCATTAAAGGTCGGTGTATCCGATGGGATATGACGTAACGCCAAGTCATTAAAATACATTACCGTTCGGCAGTATAAGTCAGTGAATAAAAGTACTTATGCAATCATGCAAATCATGTAATTAAGCCATTTGTTGTATATTGTGTATTTACATGTATTATGTGAGTGTCAACACTAATGTGAAGGCAATATCACAAGATACACGAGCTTCTATTCTACGATTTTATTGTAACATATTTACAGTAGCATATGAGCGTCTATACAGTTGCGCTGCTAGATAGCTAATGCGCAGGGCTTATCGCCGGAGCGGGATTAAGCGGGAACCCTTAACACGTGGTTGATCACGTGGTTATTGTAATGTTCTAATAATACAACATTTCCCTCTTCATAAACAAAAGAAAATTGAACTGCATGTATAAATCAAAATATAACAAGATTTAAAATAAAGCATGATTATAGAACACAAATTAAGTACTGTATGTAACGAGTTTGTATTATTGATTCTGTGTGCTATGCATAAATCAAAATATAACAAAATTAAAGTTTATGCATAATTATAGAACATGAAGTTGTCTGCATACTGAATGATTATTAAATCAACGGTTGTCATACTTCGCTCCGTAGAAGCGCGCATTCTTCTTAACTACTCTCCCAGACCGTGTTGCGTAAGAATTGTCTAAATTGCCTTATCGAGAGTCAATTTGTCACCATCGTTGATCAGTTTTTCACGAATTCGTGTGTTGTTGGTAACGATCACTAGTCTGTCCCGAATCATCTCGTCTTGGATGCAATTGTCTTTAAATTTACAATCTTGCGCTCTAAGGCGGAGTAGGGTGATGAACTTGTCGATTGAGTCTGTCCCTAGGACTTCAATGTAAAAACGAAATCTGTCACAGACAGAGTTGAGTTTCGGCTGCACGTACGTTTGAAATCTCTTGTAGTGTGCCTCTAGACTTTTGCTTTCCTCGTCGGAGAGCTGCCAAGTTTGATATACGTCTCGCCCTTTGTCGCCAATCCATAGAAGAACGTAGGCGATTCTTTCTTCTTCTTTTTTGTCCTTTAATGGCCCTTTGAACACACGTTTGGTGTGACGCTTGAACTTTTCCCATGCTTCAGGTAGATTTGAACTCTCCCAGTCCATGCTGGGCGGTGTAATTTCTGACATATTCATTGTCACTGTTTAGTATTCCGCGCGTCGTGAACGAAATCCAGTTGATATCAGTTTATGTGCACGTTAAGTCCGTTATTCTGACACCATGTTGTATATTGTGTATTTATTATGTGAGTGTCAACACTAATGTGAAGGCAATATCACAAGATACACGAGCTTCTATTCTACGACTTTATTGTAACATATTTACATTAGCATATGAGCGTCTATACAGTTGCGCTGCTAGATAGCTAATGCGCAGGGCTTGTCGCCGGAGCGGGATTAAGCGGGAACCTTAACACGTGGTTGATCACGTGGTTATTGCAATGTTCTAATAATACAACACCATTGACTCTACACAAATACTTTTGCAAAGCGTTCTTTTATGTCATTCACATTATAACTTGAATAAATAATTAGTTTAGTTAAATATTATTCTATTGTGAGTTTTTTTTCGTGATGGATTAATGTTTAGAAACTGGGTAGTGTCGGTATCATTAATAATGTTAACATTCCACATTGTACAAACAGTTTAAGCCAGTACATTTTCCGATATGTACATGTATACTTGTAATAATTGACAATCGGCGAAAGCTTTTCTTTCCTTACCAATATGTTTTTTAATCAATACGTAGTGAACAGTAACCTGATGTTTTTTTCTGTCAATTACAATATTAAACACGGCAAAACTCTAACTAAAACTTATGTTACACATTATGAAAAAATATGTTGAATCTACATAATTATTATCCATAACACGAACCTCCATTTTAACCCTTTTAGCGCTGGAACCGAATTTTGAAGGCCTTTGCAAACAGTTTGGATCCTGATGAGACGCCACGTTCTGTTGCCTCTCATCAGGATCCAAACTGTTTGCTATTCTGACAGTATTCTTTGAAAAAAAAATCGAAGAAAATGCTAATTTTAGAAATTCAGCAGATGACATTTTAGCAGACGACAAATTTCCCAGCATGCAAAGGGTTAATTGTGAATTGTGTGCGACTAGATGTTTAAGTTCGTTGATTCCTTTACATTTATGTTGATTTTCAAAGCATTGAATGGGCCTAAAATCGTTGTTTGTCTTAATTTACTCTGATAAGGGACTTATAGAAAGGTGCTTGATACATATTTTTATCATATTAGTAGGTGTTGATATCAGCGATGTTTTAAGAAACGTCATATTTCTCATGACCAACACTGAATTATTCATTTTTGGTAAAAACGAATCACATTCAACCAAACAAAGCATTTTTACCAAGATGTTTTAAGTGTCAGTCACAAAAAGCGAAAAAGATTTCAAAAACGTATTTTTCCAATATTACGCGCAAGTGCTCATGACGACATAATGGACACGTCGAAGGTTATACGCCATATTCACTACCTCTTCAAATGCAGAGTCGTTGCGATAATATTTTATTGTTTCTTAAAATATGGGGGAATCGAGGAATGTTAAAAAAACAACAACAACGGTTTACTGCCCTATCGTTTAACAAATAAGTATTTTTTTTTCAGTAAAGTGCAACCGCGCGTTTGTAATATGAAGTCCCCACACTGATCCAATATTTTTCTAACTGTTCAAACGCGCGGTTGCACTTAAATGAAAAAAATACTTAATTGTTTAAAAAGATCACGATACCTATAGAAAACTATTACGAATAATCGGGATCTCCACTTTATCCCATTAAAAATGGTGAAATATTTTAAAAGAGATCTTATAAAAATGTTAACTGGGTCGCGCTTTATTCTCCCAACACAGATCCGAAAAAGTCACGTGGTATAGGCACCATGGCATTGGCGCGAATAAAAAAACGGCTCTGCGATACTCGGCGTTATTTTGTTCTACGCTTCGCCTGGTATATTACAAACGAAATAGAATAGAAGACAAATACGTTACTTTTGTTTATTAAATTTGTTCAAATACTTAACAGCCATAGCCTTCATCATTAGTATCAATGTAAAAAAACATACGAAGAGACGTCAACGCCATACAGTAAAGTTACGTCGTTTGGTGGGAAATATACATTGTACATAACACATACTATTACAAGACACAAAGATGGATCAATGTTTAAACACCATCCAATTAGAAATAATATAATTTATATAAAGAAAACATCAAATGCATATGAAAATCATGCTTGTGTTCTTTATGTCATAAGGAAGTGTATTATTAGGACCGTTAGGAATCATTGTTTATAATTTATGTATCCAAAATATTTATTTTGCGTAAACGGCCTTGGATGTTTATAACATCAATAATTACACAGGAGAAATCAGATAATGTGCAATCATTGTGGCTATATCCAAAATGTGAAGCAACTTGGTTTATTGAACAGTTCTTAAAATCAAATCTATTGCTATTCATTTTGTGGGATACATTCTGATAAGTTTGTCCGACGTATTGTTTATTTCGTGTGTGTGTTTTTTTTAAATACTATTTTGAATTTTATGACACTTTCTTTTTAACCAACACAATGTCTACGTGGCCTGAAACCACTTACATTTCATGGCGCTCTTCCATAGATAACACATTATAAACAAGGGCTGTTTGTAAAACATGCATGCCCCCTATAGGGGCTGTGTGAATACGTTTTTTTTCACTGTGACCTTTACCTTTGACCTAGTGACCTGAAAATCAATAGGTGTCATCTGCATCTCATGATCAATGTATATATAAAGTTTCATGATCCTATGCGTATGCGTTCTTGAGTTATCATCCGAAAACCATTTTAGTATTTCGGGTCACCATGACCTTGACCTTTGACCTAGTGACCTCAAAATCAATAGGGGTCATCTGCGAGTCATGATCTATCTAACGATGAAGTTTCATGATCCTAGGCGTATGCGTTCTTGAGTTATCATCCGGAAACCATTTTACTATTTAGGGTCACCGTGACCTTGACCTTTGACCTTGTGACCTCAAAATCAATAGAGGTCATCTGCGAGTCATGATCAATGTACCTATGAAGTTTCATGATCCTAGGCGTTTGTGTTCTTGAGTTATCATCTGAAAATCATTTTACTATTTCGGGTCACCGTGACCTTGACCTTTGACCTTGTGACCTCAAAATCAATAAGGGTCATCTGCGAGTCATGATCAATCTACCTATGAAGCTTATGATCCTAGATGTATGCGGTCTTGAGTTATCATCCGAAAACCATTTAAATATTTCGGTTCACCGTGACCTTGACCTTTGACCTAGTGACCTCAAAATCAATAGGGGTCATCTGCGAGTCATGATCTATCTAACATTGATGTTTCATGATCTTAGGCGAATGCGTTCTTGAGTTATCATCCGGAAACCATTTTACTATTTAGGGTCACATTGACCTTGACCTTTGACCTAGTGACCTGAAAATCAATAGGGGTCATCTGCAAGTCATGATCAATCTACCCATGAAGTTTCATGATCCTAGGCGTATGCGTTCTTGAGTTATCATTCAAAAACCATTTTACTATTTCTGGTCACCGTGACCTTGACCTTTGACCTAGTGACCTCAAAATCAATAGGGGTCATCTACGAGTCATGATCAATGTACCTATGAAGTTTCATGGTCCTAGGCCCAAGCGTTCTTGAGTTATCATTCAAAAAACATTTTACTATTTCTGGTCACCGTGACCTTGACCTAGTGACCTCAAAATCAATAGGGGTCATCTACGAGTTATGATCAATGTACCTATGAAGTTTCATGATCCTAGGCCCAAGCGTTCTTGAATTATCGTCTGACAACCACCTGGTGGACGGACCGACAGACCGACATGAGCAAAGCAATATACCCCCTCTTCTTCGAAGGGGGGCATAAAAATTTGCATGTAGTTCAGTATAATGATGATGAATAAGAAAATAATAGATTAGATTTGGATAGGTGCCCATTACGGGTGCGCTACCTTAAGTAATCAAATATTGTAAAAGCGGATTAAATTAAAAATTGAAAAGGTTACTTAATATTTTGTCACTTACAGTAATACATTTCATTTTCATAATGTATAACATTGTTCCGGTAAAAATATGACAGTAATACACATTAAATACTAGTACAATACTAAATATAATTGATAACCTACCCGACATAGTATGTTTGCTTTCGTTTTTCGCATGAATTTTCCGAACGGGCTCCAACACCACGATGGTGAAAAAACTAGGATTAAACTTTGAAAATATTAAAATAATATTCCTACTTTGTAATAAAACACACCATTATGCATTAATGCTTTTTTGCAAGAGGAAAACATAGTAACAATATACTGATACAAAATTGAGACATATTTGCTAGTACTACAGTAAATCAATCGTTTTCAATTGCTGTAAGTAAATAGCAACTAGAATCTTAGTTTTAGATGTATGTACAACATATAGCTCGTGTGAACTGATAGCATTTGAACCTTAATAAATGTATACTTATTGTAAACAAATTGTATTAGTTAATAATTGATTTAGTAAATTCTGAAAACATAATAATGAATTTAAAATACGGATATGGCCTATTGTCCATTGAAGGTAATGCATGTCAAGTTGCCTATATTGTCGTAATTTCGAAACCCTTAACTGTGATTAAACCACCTTAAAAACTGAAAAATAAAACCACTCAAGACAGTACCCCTCGTAGTGAGGTATCCTCTCGTTGAAAAACCATCATGTCGTTAATTGATGGCACCTGATTTTAAAACAATGACTAATACACTAAACAAACAATTCAACTTAATAATTGAAGACTTTTTATTAAGTTTCATTGCAAATAGACTCCAGATCGAACGTTCGTCCAGGAGAGCCTGGCTTGAAATTAGAATAGCATTTCAATTCAGGTTTGTTAAAGAATCCAAAAGTCAACTAAATATTTATATTTGTTTATATCTAGAGCAGGTTCATCTCACAATCAGGAGAAGTTTATAGTTGTACAAATAATAATAAAACATACCTGTAATCGACAAATGGCAGAATTTTAATACGAAAATAAATGCAAATCCCTGTACTTGAGTCTTTTTGTTATTACACAGTTTTAAACAGTACAAAGCTCACGTTACTTCTTCTGTTCACCATTAATGAAAGCGTTTTTTATTAGCGTTCGATAAAAAGGACGTCACAAATAAATAATTGCAGACAAGCTCTCATATCTACACTCGTTATTGTGACTCCATTATATATCTTTCTAAGATAAAGATATCCGTTTCGGTGGAATTTGGCCAGCATAATATTATGGTACATTTGACAGTTTTATTTCCATGGTACGGCACCTTATGAGCTTCAAGGAAGGATGTAGTTGAACAACTTTTGTCCCATACGCATCACCTGTGCAGCCGCTCACCAATATGAAACATTAGATGTATCTTGAGTTGAGATCTGGTGACCAATTCTTTCCACACACGCTGCAATTGTTGGCCGATCTCCATTGTGAATCCACACATCACAGTTCTTTCCACAAACGCATAAACTGTGTTACCACTCTAACGTGTAAATCCTAGTATGCTTTTTAAGGTCAGAGCTGGTGGCAAATCCCTTTTCACAAACACTGTAACTGCGTGAATCCTCATATGATTTGTGAGGTCCGAGCCCCTGGCAAATCCCTTTCCACTAAACACTGCAACTGTGTGGACGCTCTCTCGTGTGAATCCTCATATGCCGTGTGAGGTCCGAGCCTCCGGCAAATCCCTTTCCATAAACACTGCAAATGTGTGGCAGCTCTCTCGTGTGAATCCTTATATGCCGTGTGAGGTCCGAGCCCCTGGCAAATCGCTTTTCACAAGCACTGCAACTGTGTGACCGCTCTTCTGTGTGAATACTCATATGATTTGTGAGGTCCGAGTCCCTGGCAAATCCTTTTCCAAAAACACTGCAACTGATAGGCTGCTCTCGTGTGTGAATACTCATATGATATGTGAGGTGTGAACTGATGACAAATCCCTTTCCGCACACACTTCAACTGTGTGGCCGCTCTCCTGTGTGAATCCTCATATGATATGTAAGGTGAGAACTGGTGACAAATCCCTTTCCACAAACACTGCAACTGTGTGGCCTCTCTCCTGTGTGAATCCTCATATATACCGTGTGAGGTGTGAACTGGTGGCAAATCCCTTTCCACAAACACTGCAACTGTGTGGCCTCTCTCCTGTGTGAATCCTCATATGCCGTGTGAGGTGTGAACTGGTGGCAAATCCCTTTCCACAAACACTTCAACTATGTGGCCGCTCTCCTGTGTGAATACTCATATGATATGTGAGGTGTGAACTGGTGACAAATCCCTTTCCGCACACACTTCAACTGAGTGGCCGCTCTTCTGTGTGAATACTCATATGATTTGTGAGGTCCGAGTCCCTGGCAAATCCCTTTCCACAAACACTGCAACTGTGTGGCCACTCTCCTGTGTGAATACTCATATGCTGGGTGAGGTGTGAACTGATGACAAATCCCTTTCCACAAACGCTGCAACTGTGTGGCAGCTCTCCTGTGTGAATCCTCATATGCCGGGTGAGGTGTGAACTGATGACAAATCCCTTTCCACAAATACTGCAACTGTGTGGCCGCTCTCCTGTGTGAATACTCATATGATATGTGAGGTCCGAGCCCCTGGCGAATTTCTTTCCACAAACACTGCACCTGTGTGGCCGCTCTCCTGTGTGAATCCTCATATGCTGAGTGAGGTGTGAACTGGCGACAAATTTCTTTCCACAAACACTGCAACTGTGTGGTCGCTCACCTGTGTGAATCCTCATATGATTTGTGAGGTCCGAGCGTCTGGCAAATTCCTTTCCACAAACGCTGCAACTGTGTGGCCGCTCTCTCTTGTGAATACTCATATGATATGTGAGGTGTGAACGGCTGACAAATCCCTTTCCACACACACTGCAACTGTGTGGTCGCTCTCCCGTGTGAATCCTCATATGCACAGTGAGGTAAGCGACACTGGCAAATCCCTTTCCACAAACACTGCAACTGTGTGGCCTCTCTCCTGTGTGAATCCTCATATGCCGTGTGAGGTGTGAACTGGTGGCAAATCCCTTTCCACAAACACTGCAACTGTGTGGCCGCTCTCCTGTGTGAATCC
Organism: Dreissena polymorpha; assembly: GCF_020536995.1. Taxonomy (NCBI): domain Eukaryota; kingdom Metazoa; phylum Mollusca; class Bivalvia; order Myida; family Dreissenidae; genus Dreissena; species Dreissena polymorpha. The sequence continues at coordinate 21,216,951 of NC_068359.1, read as the reverse complement.
TCATATGCCGTGTGCGGTGTGAACTGGTGGCAAATCCCTTTCCACAAACACTGCAACTGTGTGGCCGCTCTCCTGTGTGAATCGTCATATGCACAGTGAGGTCCGAGCCCCTGGCGAATTCCTTTCCACAAACACTGCACCTGTGTGGCCGCTCTCCCGTGTGAATCCTCATATGCTTAGTGAGGTTGGAACTGGTGACAAATCCCTTTCCACAAACACTGCAACTGTGTGGCCTCTCTCCTGTGTGAATCCTCATATGCCGTGTGAGTTGTGAACTGGTGGCAAATCCCTTTCCACAAACACTGCAACTGTGTGGCCGTTCTCCTGTGTGAATCCTCATATGATATGTGAGGTCCGAGCCCCTGGCAAATCCCTTTTCACAAACACTGCAACTGTGTGGCAACTCTTCTGTGTGAATACTCATGTGATTTGTGCGGTCCGATTCCCTGGCAAATCCCTTTCCACAAACACTGCAACTGTGTGGCCACTCTCCTGTGTGAATACTCATATGCTGGGTGAGGTGTGAACTGATGACAAATCCCTTTCCACAAACGCTGCAACTGTGTGGCAGCTCTCCTGTGTGAATCCTCATATGCCGGGTGAGGTGTGAACTGATGACAAAGCCCTTTCCACAAATACTGCAACTGTGTGGCCGCTCTCCTGTGTGAATACTCATATGATTTGTGAGGTCCGAGCCCCTGGCGAATTCCTTTCCACAAACACTGCACCTGTGTGGCCGCTCTCCTGTGTGAATCCTCATATGCTGGGTGAGGTGTGAACTGGCGACAAATTTCTTTCCACAAACACTGCAACTGTGTGGTCGCTCACCTGTGTGAATCCTCATATGCTCAGTTAGGACCGAGCCCCAGGCAAATCCCTTTCCACAAACGCTGCAACTGTGTGGCAGCTCTCCTGTGTGAATCCTCATATGCCGGGTGAGGTGTGAACTGATGACAAATCCCTTTCCACAAATACTACAACTGTGTGGCCGCTCTCCTGTGTGAATACTCATATGATATGTGAGGTCCGAGCCCCTGGCGAATTCCTTTCCACAAACACTGCACCTGTGTGGCCGCTCTCCTGTGTGATGATTTGTGAGGTCCCACCTTGAAGAAATTAACCCCTTGTTGACTTTAAGCCCGTTTTTATTTTGAGTTGTGATGCAAGTTTGATCATGTACATTTTGGTGATTTCTGAACTCCTGCAACACTGAGAACTCGGCCCCACATACTGAGCAACTGTAACGTACTTCAGCAGTTTCTTGACAGTCAGGAGCCCCTGTGGAACATCAATGATATTGACAATAAGTTTAAGGACACAACATTATAATGACCAAATAAATGCTTCATGAATACATGTGCATGTGCATAAGGTGATCCAAACCAGCTAATTTATTGGTTGATAAGACAAAATTACACAACCAACAGATCAATTTAATAGTATTATAAACAAGAGGGCTAGCATGGCCCTAGTCCGCTCACCTTTTTTTAAAAGGCCTTGTTCATTGCTTACATGTACAGTACAGCTAACGCGGCACAAACATAATCCGCGGCTACGCCACGGCCAGATTCTTAGTACGCGGCAGCCGAATCGTGTGTTCACGCGGCGTTTCGCCGTGGCACTCGCCATCGATCCGCGCAACGACGCAGAGTCTGTGTTTACTCGCGTACTTTCGCGGAGTAAATCCGCCGCATACGTACGCGGCGGATCGAGTGAAAAGATATCCACATACATGTACATACATGTATGTGTAGCGTAGAATTAATTACGCGCAACTGTTAATGTTTCGTTCGATTATCATTATTAAATTTGTAATCCGAAACACACTTCCGAATTTTAATGCTAACGCGACCTTTGACAAATTCTAGCGTCAAATAAACAGTGCTAAAATATCCTTATTTCATAAAAAGCGCGCGAAAATTATGCAGACATGAAGAACGTCGTTTGGAAAGTTTGGGTGTATTTTGTGTTGTATAAATACATGAACATCACGTCAGGCGTAAATCGCGTGTTCAGTGGGGAAAAAAACGCCCCGATTAGACGTTATTTCATCATCTATATAAATAGTAACAAATGCCAAAATGTATTTGATACTTAAGGAAATATCGAGAATGTGTATCGTAAATATTTACCAGCATTTGCTTTAAAACTGGAATATACGGGATTATCGGGTAATTAGTAGCGATATTAACTGTATAATATGAACAAAATAAAACGTGTTTATATACACATATTCAAACAATAGTTATAATAAGCTGATAATTAACAAAACAACAAATACGTCGTCACCGTCTTGATTATTGATGTGGCTTCAAACTGCTAATTTTCTCAGCTTAAATTTAATAGCAAAATCAACATGCAATTAATTTATAAATCCACCATATGCTGGAACCTTGACCACTTGTATGTGTGAAAACATAATTACGTGACCTTGTTTATGTGTGAAATACATACACTACGGGCGGGAAACAAACTTAATTGGCCAGACACATTAACTATGCTTACATGTATATGCTAATACAATCCGCGCACAAATTTATTATGATTTTAATTATTATTATAATTGTTCTTTCAAAATTTGTTAACTACAAGTAACTAATAATTTTTAAAAGATTTTTTATTTCATGATGCGCATCGACTCGGCATTATGTCGCGGATAGCGGCATGCCTCGGCGGACAGATGCGAAGTTTCGCGGCGAAATGCGACTTGCCGCCGCATACTGACGCGGCTTCAACGACTGACGCGGCATCGACTCGTTTCGCCTTGCCGCCGCGGATCGCGAAATACGTTTGTTCTGCTTTGGCTGTACTGTAGTTGAAAATTCAGTACTCAAGAGCATATTAGATTTGTTCTCTGCTGTTTACTTTTGAAGTGTTAACATATGATTAATTCTAATTGAGTACTGTCCATTTGCATGGGTTTTTTACATGCAAACATTTGCAAGTAATGCTAATTCTACATGTGTTTGCACGTTTTTTGTAAGATTTGGACCTCGTGACCAAGATTTTGACCCCACATGACCCACTGTCAAACTTTTCCTAGATATCATCAAGAAAAACATCCTGGTCAAGTATCATAATTATTGGACCAAAACTATGGCCTCTAGTCGGTTTACAAGGTTTTTGTAAGATTAGACCCCATGACCTAGATTTTATCCCCACATTACCAAATGTCAAACTTGACCTACATATTGTCCAGACAAACATCCTGGTCAAGTTTCATCATTATTGAACAAAACTCTTGCACATGGAGTGTTTACGAGGATTTTGTAAGATTTGACCTGGTGACCTATATTTTGACACCCCATGACCAAACATCAAACTTTGCTTACAGAAATATATATATATTATATAAATATAATTATTATGACCAAGATTAATAAAATCTGAAACAAAATAGTGACCTCTAGAGTCAAAATTATCAAACTTGACTGAGATCTTGTGGCCATATAGCTTCTCAGCAACTTTGATAAAGAATGCTTGAGAAATATGAATGCTAGAGTGTTTACAAACCAAATGAGGAGGGACGGGCGACGGACGAAGATAGATCCTTAAACCTCACCTGGGCAATCAGGTGAGCTTAAAAGTGTTTTTTTTAAACGATCTGAGCCATTTTCCAACTTGTCTAAGATATCAATAAAACCAATGTCTTAAATAAGTTTAACGATGATAAGGCAAACAAGAGCTGTCTCCATCGGAAGACATATGCCCCCGAAAAACGCTTTTTCGAACCCTAAACGCAAATTTCGAAACCTAAACTTGGTCAGAAGATTCATCCCAATAATATCTTGGACGAGTTCGAAAATGATGCCTATTGGTTGAAAAACATGGCCGCCAGGGGGCGGGGCATTTTTCCTTATATAGCTATAGTAAAACCTTGTTAGCACTCTAGAGGCCACATTAATTGTCCAATCTTGATGAAATATGGTCAGAAGATTTGTCTTTATGATATCTTGGATGAGTTCGAAAATGGTTACGTTTGCTTGAAAAACATGGCCGCCAAGGGGTGGGGCATTTTTCCTTATATGGCTATATAAGGCTATAGTAAAATCTTGTTAACACTCTAGAGGCAACATTTATAGTCCGATCTTCATGAAACTTGGACAGAAGATTCATCCCAAAAATATCTTGGACGAGTTGAAAAATGATGCCGGTTGGTTGAAAAACATGGCCACCACGGGGGCGGGGCTATTTTCCTTATATGGCTATAGTCAAACCTTGTTAACACTCTAGAGGTCACATTTATTTTCCGATCATCATGAAACTTAGTCAGAAGATTTATCCCAATGATATCTTAGACGAGTTCGAAAATGGTTTTGGTTGCTTAAAAAACATGGCCACCAGGGGCGGGGCATTTTTCCTTATATGGCTATATATGGCTATAGTAAAACCTTGTTAACTTTCTAGAGGCCACATTTATTGTCCGATCTTCATGAAATTTGGTCAGAAGATTGGTCTCAATGATATCTTGGATGAGTTCGAAATTAATTATGTTTGTTTGAACAAGGCTATTGTCAAGCAATATGGTCCCCTACCGGCTCCACCATTGTCAGAAATTCCACCATTTTCAGAATTATTATTTTTTGGTTGCCATAGCAACCACAACTTTTGACGTAGGAACAAACTGAAATGACGTGCATAATGTCCATATTGCCATCTATCCATGTTCCAAGTTTAATGAACAAATATTAACAACTTAAAAAGTTATCGCAGGATCCAGAAAACCACCATTTTCAGCAGTATTTCTAGTCTATTTGTTGCCATAGCAACCAGAATTTTTGACGTAGGAACAAAATGAAATGATGTGCATAATGTCCATATTGCCATCTATCCATGTTCTAAGTTTCATGAAAAAATATTAAGACCTTTCAAAGTTATCGCAGGATCCAGAAAAGTGTGACGGACGGACAGAGCGCAAACCATAAGTCCCCTCCGGTGAAACCGGTCGGGGACAAAAAATGGCTTCCAAAGTGGGGCATTTTTCCTTATATGGCTATAGCAAAAACTTGTAAACACTCTAGAGGCCACATTTACTGTACGATCTTCATGAAACTTGGTCAGAAGATTCATCCCGATAATATCTTGGACAAGTTAAAAACTGATGTCGGTTGGTTGAAAAACATGGCTGCCAGGGGGCGGGGCATTTTCCTTATATGGCTTTTGTAAAACCTTGTTAACACTCTAGAGGCCACATTTATTTTCTGACCTTCGTGAAGCTTGGTCAGAAGATTTGTCCCAATAATATCTTGTTATCTCAGGTGAGCGACTTTGGGCCTTTCAGGCCCTCTTGTTTAACCTAGTGACCTAGTTTTGACCCGGCATGACCCAGTTTCAAACTCCACGGAGTTATCATTGGGACAAACCTTCTGACCAAGTTTCATGAAGATCGGAAAAGAAATGTGGCCTCTAGAGTGTTTACAAGGTTTCTCTAAAGCCAAATAAGGAAAACTGCCCAGCCCACTGGCCGCCATGTTTTTCAACAGACCGGAACCTCTTTTGAACTCAACCAACATATTATTAAGACAAACATTTTAACAAAGTAACATGAAGATTGGGCATGAAATGTGACTTCTACAGTGCTTACAAGTTTTTTCTTTTTTTTCGACCTAATTACCTAGTTTTTGACCCGGCGTGACCCAGTTTCGAACTCAACCAAGGTATCATTGGGACAAAGCTTCTGACCAAGTTTCATGAAGATGGGACAAAAAATATGGCCTCTAGAGTGTTCACGAACAAATGTGGACGGACGGACAGACAGACGACGGACAAAGACCGATCACAAAAGCTCACCTGAGAAATCAGGTGAGCTAAAAATTTACAAACAATCTCTTCAATCAAACATGCTAGAGTTTCCAGCTAGTAAGTTAGCGATATCACTGTGACAATTGTTTGAACAAAGTCTTAAACATACATTGTAATCTTGATGCCACTTCAAGAATGTTTACAATGTATTTCTTCCATTTAACACAGTAAACCATTATGTTACCTCAAACAACCAAGCTTTAACCGGTTAACTTAACCAATATCATTAACATAGCATTTTGAATAACTTTTTAATATGAAAGGGCATTCAATCTGGCTTATAAGGGTTACAGAAACATTATAGGCATGGGAATTCTTCTCAACATCTGAGTTCTTTATTTAAGACAAAAGACAAGTTGTGAATGCAATTCAGAACAATAATTAACTATATGACAAATAACACAAAAACAATTAAAGCTGTGGTTACCGCCTTGGAAGTCAATGCAAAGCAAATGGTGTTAAAACCAATCAAAAGACTAATAAAAACTCTTCTGTTCAGTATAGATCAATGAAACAAATGTTCTGACCAAGTTTCATAAAATTGGACAATGCATGTGAATAACCAAGTTTTCAGAGAATGTTTCAAATGATTTACCTGAGCAACCTTATCTCTTATATCTTCATGACATTATGGACCCAAATGTGACCGTCTAGCCCAGCTCTTTTGTGGCCATATTTGGCCTTTGACCTCTAAGTGTCACATTGACCTTTATGTTAAGAAATTGGGTTTTAGACTTAACTGGGTCTAAAAGCTGTGATCATTTAAGGACAGTTGATTAAAAATTGCCTTATTAACAGGGAACATATTAAAACACATCCAATTTTCTTACAGACGTGTAAACTGTTCAACTGGCAACTTGCCTACTTACAAAACGACAAAATAAAACAAGGGCTGTTTGTAAAACATGCATGCCCCCCATATGGGCTGTCAGTTGTATTGGCAGCCATTGTGTGGATATGTTTTTTGGCACTGTGACCTTGACCTTTGACCTAGTGACCTGAAAATCAACAGGGGTCATCTGGGAGTCATGATCAATGTACCTACAGTACAGCTAACGCGGCATAAACATAATCCGCGGCTACGCCACGGCCAGATTCTTAGTACGCGGCCGCCGAATCGTGTGTTCACGCGGCGTATCGACGTGGCAATCGGCATCGATCCGCGCAACGACGCAGAGTCTGTGTTAACCTCGCGTACTTTCGCGGAGTTAATCCGCCGCATACGTACGCGGCGGATCGAGTGAAAAGTTATCCACCTACATGTACATACATGTATGGGAAGCGTATAATAAATTACACGCAACTGTTTATGTTTCGTTCGATTATCATTATTAAATTTGTAATGCGTAACACACTTCCGAATTTTAATGCTAACGCGAACTTTAGCAAATTCTAGCGTCAAATAAACAGTACTAAAATACCATTTGTTTCATAAAAAGCGCGCGAAAATTATGCAGACATGTAGAACGTCGTTTGGAAAGTTTGGGTGTATTTTGTGTTGTATAAATACATGAACATCACGTCACGCGTAAATCGCGTGTTCAGTTGAAAAAAAAGCCCCGATTAGACGTTATTTCATCATCTCTATAAATAGTAACACATGCCAAAATGTATTTGATACTTAAGGAAATATCGAGAATGTTTGTGTATCGTAAATATTTACCAGCATTTGCTTTAAAACTGGAATATACAGAATTATCGGGTAATTAGTAGCGATATTAACTGTATAATATGAACAAAATAAAACGTGTTTACATACACATATTCAAACAATAGTTATAATAAGCTGATAATTAACAAAACAACAAATACGTCCTCACCGTTATTGATGTGGCTTCAAACAGCTAATTTTCTCAGCTTAAATATAATAGCAAAATCAACATGCAATTAATTTATAAATCCACCATATGCTGGAGCCTTGATCACTTGTATGTGCGAAAACATAATTACGTGACATTGTTTATGTGTGAAATACATACACTACGGGCGGGAAACAAACTTAATTGGCCACACACATTAACTATGCTTACATGTTTATGCTAATACACTCCGCGCACAATAAATTTATTATGATTTTAATTATTATTATAATTGTTCTTTCAAAATTAGTTTACTACATGTAACTAAACATTTTAAAAAGATTTTTTATTTCATGATGCGCATCGACTCGGCATCATGTCGCGGATCGCGGCATGCCTCGGCGGACAGATGCGAAGTTTCGCAGCGAAATGCGACTTGCCGCCGCATACTGACGCGGCATCGACTCATTTCGCCTTGCCGCCGCGGATCGCGAAATACGGTTGTTCCGCATTGGCTGTACTGTATTTACTTTTAAAAGTTATTACATACAAACACATTGTCTTTTTCCATGCTCACATCAAGCAGACTAGTTCATTACATTTAAACAGCAGTCAGTTACTGTAACATTTTGTCTTTAACAGAATTGATTTCCTTTTCCAGTTCTTCCAGCTCTCTCCTCTTATTCAGTTAACCACCCTGGTTTGAAAGGACACTTCCCCATCCCTGCGATTTTACTCGCAAAAATTGATCACAATGGAGAACCACTGATGTAGTACACATAATCTGTGACGTGTACACATAACGTTTCGTACTAAATAGTGTACAAAACTTATATTTCGTATTCAACTTTTTTGCGCGAAGGAATTTATGATAAATTTTCATAATATTTCCCTTAAGAACGATTTAAGTAAAATAATTAAAGCGATGATAAAAGTAATTTTGAGCATAAAAAAACATTTTCAAGGCTTTTTTTACATGAAATAAGCACTTTTCAAGCACTTTTTCAAGGCCAACCTTTGTTCAAGGGCTTTTCAAGCCTTGGACTCGTTTTCAAGCACTTTTCAAGCCCTGTGCGAACCCTGTTGTTTGAACAAACAATGTGGGGACAGATATCAAACAATATGAGAACAGAGGCTAAGCATACCTAGTGTAGTGTCTTCTAATTTTTCCTTCACATTTCCATCGGTTACACCTTCTTGATAACTAAAAAGGCCTGCATGTAAAGTTTGGCTGGCGTAAGTATCATTTTTGTCTGCAATGACATCAACAATGTGCTCTGCAACATGCTGTCTCAAACTAATAAGGTCCAGCATACCACGTCCACAGGTGTCACACCAGAACAGCTCCTTATCAATGCTTTTAAAGATGTCATTAGATGTCAACATGTCTGTAACTTCACGGTCACTTGATGCTGATATCCCTTGATTGTCACAGACATTGGATTCCATGCCCTCTTTAATGCACTGGAAAACCTATAAAAAAAAAGGCAAATAAAGTGTAAAATTTTATTTTGACTGACCATGAAATAGCAACACAATTTTGTCTTCAAATGTAACGATGAGAACGTTGCAGGATTAACTAGATATGCCACGTATGCTTACGATTACAGGGTCTTCCCCAGGCCATTTAAGCGCCCCTTGCCGGGGCGCTTGAATTTCGAAATCAGAGTCCCCGGGGCGCTTGAAATTTTCCGATCAGTGTATTCTTCAGTAAAAGAAAGTGGAGATTGTCCAAAAAAAATCAAGGTTTCCCTATCAGTGTATCAATATTCCCTGTTTTAAAAGAGCACTCGGTACCTACTTTCACAAGTAATCGCCATAAACACCACATGGGGTAATGGATAATCCACTGATAAGAGAATAGCATGACGCGCGTATCGATTATTCTAGCCACATTACACGGTCATTTAAATGCTGACAATGATGTATCTAGTAACTTTCCAGTCGTCAAACTGTGAAGTTCATCGTCCAATCGGTTACGCGAATGCTTATGAGGGCGGGGTTAACTATCGACCATTATTTTTGATTGACGTCGGACATGAAGTAAGAGTTTATCGCAGCTTGATTAGCAAGAAGTTGTACCATTTGAGTAATGTAAAACCGGTAATTAGTACAGTACAGAACATTAAAGACGGTTTCGGGCATCATCATCACACCTTTTTACTGTAAACAAGTGTTACCTATGACTCATAATTAATACGAGAAATTAATTGCAAGTGGTACAATTAATTATTATAGCGAGTAAGTTGTGCAAATGACTCCCGGTTACAATTATGTGATAACAATTTATTTAATTCCAGTACATGTATATTTCAACATGTCCATTTATAGAACTGATTCACCTCGTTTTTCTGACATTTATTCGACACGTTATGCGCTTTAACAAATTTTCCTTGAATTAATTACGCACCCTTGTAAATGTTTCGTCCGATAATCGATAGTTAGAAGACTGATGATGGCAACCGACCGTGATCCTCGTGGACAACGTGAATTTCATGCATAGTTCCGTCAAAACATTTATTCGACTCGTAAAGTGTTTAAACAAATTATCGTAGAATTTATAACACAACGGTTAATATTTGTTGAAATCTCAAATGGGAATAATTAAATTTGTAATCCGAAACCCATTCCCGTAAATCGATGTTAACGCGTTTTTAATCCGAAACACACTTCCGAATGTAAATGTTACCGCAACGTTAAATATTTTTGCTTCAAATTAGCAGTGCAAGTTTATTTTGTGTCGAATCTTTTTCTCAATTAAAAAGAGCGCGAACATTATGCAGCATGTACAACGTCGCGTCTATTGCATACAAATAGCGTGTATTGAGCGTAACAAGCACACAACAGGTCAGGGGATTAATGCTTATTCAGAGGCAATATTTCATCAAATCTATAAATAGTCACTTAAAAAATGGCAAGGTTTGTGTTAAAGAAATAACTGAAAGCTTTTATCGTTAATATTTACCAGAAAGAGATTGATAAAAACGGAATAAACGGGATTATCGGGTAATAAATAGAAACTTGAAAAATAGTAAGTATACAGTAATAGAGTCGGGTTGAAACGGATGTATTGGGGAATCGTTCGAGTCGGGATTTTACTATCTGTGCGGAAAAGTTTTAAAACAATTAAACAATATAAAAAATATATATATTTAAATGACTGGGGGATTTTTTTGAAGAGTCATAGCCCACCAAATGACGTCTTTTGACGCTGTTTTTCTTTGAGTTATAACGCACCACAGAACGTGAATTGACACGTTAAATTAAAAAAAAAATCAACGTAGGGAGGGGACACCCCTCCCGAACCCACCCCCGATCGGCCCCGGGGCGCCTGAAAAAATTCCTGGGGAAGGCACTGGATTATCTTTTTCACTATCACGGTCACCTACATATTAATGTTATTCAGCTGAGGAAATTTTAGCCCAGTCCACCAAACACTTAACAAGGAGATGAATACATATAATCTTCCTGACTATAGATTATACATGGTTAAAAGGCAACAGACAATAATTCTGCCAAAACAGGTCAAAGGCCAACTTTCCTTTCATAATAATACCTTCCAAATTAAGGTCATTCAACTGGGAAAGAAACCACATAGGGCTACAAGAGGAGTATAACCTCCACAAGCCTAAGGAGTCGGCCCGCTATAGTATAACAAGAGGGCCATGATGGCCCTGTATCGCTCCACTGTTTGTTTTTGCGAAAAAAACGTGTAATGCGCATGGGTTGAAATGTACTCAAGCATGTGACTTTCTCTTTCTATCCCTTGTCCCACTGGGCGCTTAAAGTTGGAAGGGTGAGCATTTTTATATATGGAAAAAGTTACTACCGTGTTAACTAAACAGACAAAAAAGCCCGGGAATTATTGCACAGGTCCTTTGCTTATAACGTAGGTACATTTATCTCTCCAAAAGATATTGTCGTTCTTTCTATTTCACATATTTTTAGATGCTGAAGATAAAATCTACGCATTTGATTTGAAACAGATTCACAAGACCCATAGGAATCAAAATGCCTTAACCCTTTACCAAACAACACATTTTGGACTTTCCCAATTTGAAAGAGGTTGCAGACGTCAATTGAATTAAAATGGAATATGAAGGAAATGATCAGGTAGGGTAGAAATAATTGTGATAAAAGGAGAAATTGCTCATCAACCCACACATCCCTAAGACCAACAGGCCTGAGAATATTATGATAATCTAAAGATTATTTCTTTATATTTATAAATGTATTTAATTAAGTAATACATTTGACTTCTAAGATCAATTCATAACTTATATTAAGAAAATTATAAAATGGTCAGAAATATATATGGATTGTTGAGCAATTGACAATCATTTCAACAATTCATGATCAGTCATGATTCACAAATGGAACAATGAATCATTAGTTATTAAAAAGCAGCATATACAATAGTTAAGACCATTGCACTTCATTAATTTCAACACCTTCTCTTGGATACAAAGTTTGAGTTTACCGTGCAGTATCATATATTGACTTTCCTTGAAATAATTATGTTCATGGAAGTTGTGTTTTTTAAATCAATAATATATTATTAAACTGGTTTTAACACTACAAAAAAGACATTAAATTAACATGTCATCCAAAATATTTTCATCCGGATATATGGTTACTTTCGACATATTTAAATAAAACCCGACTTTTTTCAGTTTATAAGAAAAACATTCATAACACATGTTCTTACTTCAATGCCTTTGTAAGCAGTCACCATCTGACCTAAAATGGCACTAAATGACAGGGTTTTATCTCATGTTTTCAAGATGTTGATGTTGTTGGTCACAGCCAAACGGCCCCAGTAATCTCCACTGGTAAACGTCATATGTTCAGTTTTGGGACCCCCGGGGCCGGGTCAAATTTGAGCCCAGGGGAATAATTTGAACAAATTTGGTAGAGCACTATTAGATATCACTACATACCAAATTTAGTAGCCCTAGGCTCTATAATTAAGAACACGAGGATTTTTAAAGTTTGCACAAAATAGGCCTTATTTAAGCATATGTTCATTTTTGTTACCCCTGGGGCAAGGTCAAATTGTTCCTAGGGGCATAATTTGAACAAACTAAGTAGAGAACTATTAGATGTCACTACCTACCGAAATCGGTAGAAATAGGCCCAATGGTTATGGACAAGATTTTTATAGTTTGTACAAAATGGGCCCAATAAAAGCTTATGTTCAATTTTGTGACCCCTGGGGAACAAAAACATTTGATCCAAGGGGCTTAATTTGAACAAACTTGGTAGAGGACTATAAGATGTCATAACATACCAAATTTGGTAGCCCTATGCCATACAGTTATGGACAAGAGGATTTTTAAGTTTGCACAAAATAGGCCTTATATAAGCAAATTTTCCATTTTTTGACCCCCCGGGGCAGGGCCAAATTTGACCCCAGTGGCATAATTTCAACAAACTTGGTAGAGGACTATTAGATGTCACTACATATCAAATTTGGTAGCCATAGGCCCGATGGTTATGGACGAGAAGATTTTTAAAGTTTTCACAAAATAGGCCTTATATAAGCAAATTTTCAATTTTTTGACCCCCAGAGGCAGGGTCAAATTTGACCCCAGGGGCATAATTTGAACAAACTTGGTAGAGGACTATAAGATGTCACTACATAGCAAATTTGGTAGCCCTTGGCCCAATGGTTATGGACAAGAAGATTTTTAAAGTTTACACAAAATAGGCCTTATATAAGCAAATGTTAAATTTTTTGACCCCCCCCCCCCCCGGGGCAGGGTCAAATTTGACCCCAGGGGCATGATTTGAACAAACTTGATAGAGGACTATAAGATGTCACTACATACAAAATTTGGTAGCCCTAGGCCCAATGGTTATGAACAAGAAGATTTTAAAGTTTGCACAAAATAGGCCTTATATAAGCAAATTTTCAATTTTTTATACCCCCGGGGCAGGGTCAAATTTGACACCAGGGGCATAATTTAAACAAACTTGGTAGAGGACTATAAGATGTCATTACATACCAAATTTGGTAGCCCTAGGCCCAATGGTTATGGACAAGAAGAATTTTAAAGTTTGCACAAAATAGGCCTTATATAAGCAAATTTTCAATTTTTTAACCCCCCGGGGCAGGGTCAAATTTGACCCCAGGGGCATATCTTGAACAAACTTGGTAGAGGACTATTAGATGTCACTACATACCAAATTTGGTAGCCTAGGCCCAATGGTTACTGACAATAAGATTTTTAAAGTTTGCACAAATAGGTGTTATATAAGCAAATTTTCAATGTTTTGACCCCCCCGGGGCAGGGTCAAATTTAATCAAAGGGGCATAATTTGAACAAACTTGGTAGAGGACTATAAGATGTCAATACATACCAAATTTGGTAGCCCTAGGCCCAATGGTTATGGACAAGAAGAATTTTAAAGTTTGCACAAAATAGGCCTTATATAAGCAAATTTTCAATTTTTTGACCCCCCGGGGCAGGGTCAAATTTGACCCCAGGGGCATAATTTGAACAAATTTGAAAGAGGTTCACCACAGGAACATTCCTGAGAAATTTCATCAGATTTGGACGAGTAGTTTAGGAGAAGAAGATGTTTAAAGAAAAAGTTAACGCACACACGACGCACGCACGCACACACGACGGACACAGCACCATGACATAAGCCCCGCTGGCCTTTGGCCAGTGGAGCTTTAAACCAACCAAGGGGCTTTTTTTTTGCAAAAACTTGTCGAAATTCCTTACATTATAATCATAGTCCATTAAGTTCATTCAACTGCGAAACTTTCATGGAAGTTAAAGTGAAATTGAGTACAAAATATTTTCACAACCATATATTTTATACTGTTTAACTGTAATTGGTATCATTGCTGCAAACAAAATGGTCGAAGTCAACATTCCTTTCTTTAATTATGTCAATACATAAAGGTCAAACAATCAAATCAACCAAGCAATTTAAGATCAATTCCATACACAACTTTGGGAAGTAAATACCGATGTGCAGTCTAAATATTTATATGGACAGACTATTGCAATCCTCAATGCCTCCTACTCCACAGGGGCATAAAACAAATCTTCACCATTGAGTGAACAATATGTATATCAAGTACTGCTTTACAGATTCCCACTTTCAATGTAATAGTAAATTTATCTTTAAAGGTGATGTTTGTAGGTGTGAGTTCTAATTATTCTACTAAAGTCATGTACTTGAACAATATGTTTTACCATTTAATACAATTATTCACAATATAAGATTGTACATAGGTTTATATCTTCAAATAAGGGGAATTATTCATTGTTTTAATAAATGTCTATACTAAGGGTCAAATACAGTCGATATGCATCTTTACAATTAACCCTTTCAGCGCTAGAACTGAATTTTAAAGGCCTTTGCAAACAGTTTGGATCCAGATGAGACATCACAGAACATGGCGTCTCATCAGGATCCAAACTGTTTGCTATTTTGATAGTATTCTTTGAAAAAAAATCGAAGAAAATGCTAATTTTAGAAATTCAGCAGACAACATTTTAACAGACGACAAATTTTCCAGCATGCAACGGTTTAAGTTTTTTTTCTTGATGTGTGTGACAGTGTGGTTTTCCTCAAGTTATTTCAGTTACTGCCCGGCCACAGCGACAGAAAATGTCAACATTAAAGGGATCTTTTCACGGTTTGCTAAATTGACAAAATTGAAAAAAGTTGTTTCAGATTCGCAAATTTTCGTTTTAGTTATGATATTTGTGAGGAAAAAGTATTACTGAACATTTACCATAGTCCAATATAGCCCTTATATGTATCTTTTGACGATTTGAAAACCTAAAAATTCTAAAGCGTTGCAACGCGAAACGATTGAATAATTTGGTGAGTTCTGTTGTTGTCGTTTAAATTATCGAAACCACAAAGATTGCTTATATAACGTATAAAATACTTATTCTGTGTATATTCGGCGGAATAGCCGAGAGGGCTAGTGCGTTTTTACTTCAGACTGACTCCAGGACTCCGGGGGTCACTGGTTCGAGCCCTGGTACCGGCTTCTTTTTTTCCTTGTTTTAATTTTATTTTTGACTTTTTACTGGAGCTTTTAAGATCCAATGTTTACATTTATCAATATAAAGCATTTAATGACAAACTTCAAAATATGCCAAAATCTGTGAAAAAGTCCCTTTAAATATGGATCCGTAAACAAAAACACATAGCCAGAATTGCAGCTATTATTTAAAATGTGTCCAAACTTTTGTGAGTCTAGTTAGTTAATTAGGAAGTAGTGCTGAGACTCAATCCTGGTCCTGTCAAACTGTAGCCCCAGGAGCAAAAGGACCGGTTGGTCAAGTAGACCAAAATTTCACTTGTCCTGACCAAAAAGCAATTTTGTCCTGACCATTATATCGTATTCTGCTCAGTACTTTGCAAAATATTGAAATAGTACAAAATGCTCAAATCATAAAGACTTTAATCGTTCAAAATACATATTAACAATTTCAATACTAATAGAACTGACAAGTATAACAGGAAAACTTGAGATGATTGATTTTTAAACATACAAAGCCATAATATCTGACAAAAACTTGTGTTTTGCCACCATAAAGCAGAAAATGATCGGTGTGTACCGGTGTTGTAAAATGCATATTTTTAACAAGGGAGAATATTCTTGTTATTTTGGCAAAGAAAAATGTTACGGGTTGCTTCCCTTGTGAACAATACGGTGTAGTATCACATGGAACTATCAGAATATCTCGTGCTTTGTCGTTTAAACGTAAACAAAATATAATCGAAAAAGTTTTGTGGTAACTTCACAGAAACAACGGATTTAAAGGCACTTTTTCTAAGTTATTAAATTATAAGAACCACTTGTCTGTCGGACTAGCAAATTCCTCCTCACGTCTTGTCAGAGAGTGTACCAACGTGTACAGGCCAGCTGCTTCTGATGGTTAATTATATTTGTTTGGACATGTCCATTTTTATCAATGTTTGCCATATATTGTTTTTTTAAACTTTTTTTCTAATAGAAAAATAAAACTGAAAAAAATCGATTATTTATATTTGTTTGGTCATGTCAATTTTTATCGATGTTTGCCATGTATGTCTTTTTTTATAAAGTTTTTCAAACTAGAACAAGGGCTGTTTGTAAAACATGCCCCCCATATGGGCTGTCAGTTGTAGTGTATTTCCCAGGCCATTTTAGCGTGGCGAAAAGCCACGCCGCCCTCCCGGATCGCCACGCTGCCCTTTTCAAAGGCAAATTTCGCCACGCGCCCTTTTTTTCAAAGGCAAATTTCGCCACGCGCCCTTATCGATAACATCTTTATTGCCTTACGATCTAACTTGGTCCGCATAATCAGCTTCCTTGATTGTCTGTGACGCTCCGACTGTGCTTGATTTACTCAAGAGACGTCAACGTCTAATCGACTATATTTAATTGAGCAGATTTAATCTATAACAGTGCTCGATTTATAGGTAGGTCTTACTGACTGCTCCAAAGCTGTGAATTAGTCATGCGTGAATAACCCCGTGTCAGTATCAATCGATATTGCCGGAGGCTATGTTATACCAAGCGCACTTAATTTTCGCTCGGCAATGTGTACTCCTCCAGAATATAATCATTACTTCAGAGATTTTTTATGAAAAACTCGATGTTTAATTCTCGTGTCAATTGTGCTTTGCATGCATTATTCAGTTATATCAAAACAAATATTTTTACGCATAATAACATTTAAATTCACAAACAAATTTATTCTTTATCGTTTTCGTCTTTAAGATAATTAGATCTAATAATTAATTATTGAAACAATTACTGAGACGTATACTAATTTAACAAAGTGTGAATCGCGTATACGATTTAACGTTGCTATGCGCACCTGTCGCTTACATCATTTGACATTTTATCAACATGGCGGACTATACAGAATTAAATTGTGACTCGGCAAAAATGGCAAATAACGTCGTAAACGATTGAATTTACAGTGGAGATTATACATTTAGAAGAAATTAATGAAATGTCTGTGATAATCAACGATGCATAAAAATGTTTTAGATAGCAACAACATTATTTATTTATTTGTAATCTACTCAGTGGATGTATCATGTCACGGAAACGAGTGTTTGCATATTGTTAGCGATCAATTTACTCGCAATGTTATTTTAAACATCTGTCGAGATTATCGTTAGAAAATGGGATAAGACAAACATGGTTTCATTTATATGTTAGTGGATCTGTGTATAATCAGATTCATATGCATATATTGCTTTATTATGTTTGTCGTGCTGTACAGTTTATTGAAACAGCATGGAACTTAAATGTACATTGCAAGGTAAATATATTAATATAAATCATAGTAAGTTAAATACATCTATTACAATTAAATGTGCTTGTTTATATGTTATTTTTTCCACAACTGCTTCTGATGCGATTACATGTTTCCCCGTGATTCAGGTATATAGGGAACGTTTTTGCCCTTTTTTGCCTAAACTGCGCTCTAAAATGCCCTTTTTGAAAGGAATGTGCCATGCCCCTTTGCCTTCCTGGGAAAAACACTAAGTTGTAGTGGCAGCCATTGTGTGAATACTTTTTTTGTCACTGTGACATTGACCTTTGACCTAGTGACCTGAAAATCAATAGGGGCCATCTGCCAGTCATGATCAATGTACCTATGAAGTTTCATGATCATAGGCCTAATTATTCTTGAGTTATCATCTGGAAACTATTTTACTGTTTCAAGTCACTGTGACCTTGACCTTTGACCTTGTGACCTGAAAGTTAATAGGAGTCATCTGCCAGTCATGATCAATGTACCTATGAACTTTCATGATCCTAGGTGTAAGCATTCTTGAGTTATCATCGAGGTACCATTTTACTATTTCGAGTCACTGTGACCTTGACCTTTGACCTAGTAAACTGAAAATCAATAGGGTCATCTGCCAGTCATGATAATTGCAGTGCTCCAGCTAGGATTTGAAAAGGGCAGGGTGGCTTTTTTGTCAAAAGGGCACTTTCGACACACCTTATTTTGTGAAAAGGGCACTTTCGACGCGCAGTATTTTGTGAAAAGGGCACGTTCGAGCGCGTGGGTGTTTCTGGAATGCTTTCTATTGCATGTTAATTTATATGTCATAAATAATTGTATTATTCCCATTATTATTAAACCATTCAAATATAATGTCTACAATGAGGATTAAACTAATTACAATGTAATAAGATATTTATGAATTATAATATTTAAAAAAAAAAAAAAAATGAGGGGGGGGGAGGGGGGCAGGGCGGAGGTTTGGGGGGGGGGGCAGGGCGGAGGTTCGGGAGGGCAGGGTGCGGCGCCCTTCGATTTAGGCCTAGCTGGAGCACTGTCAATGTACCTATGAAGTTTCATGATCCTAGGCCTAAGCATTCTTGAGTTATCATCCGGAAACCATTTTACTATTTCAAGTCATGTGACCATGACCTTTTACCTAGTGACCTGAAAATCAATAGGGGTCATCTGCCAGTCATGATCAATGTACCTATGAAGTTTCATGATCCTAGGCCTAAGCGTTCTTGAGTTATCATCCAGAAACCATCTGGTGGAAGGACCAATGGACTGACCGACATGTGCAAAACAATATACCCCCTCTTCTTCGAAGGGGGGGGTATAAAAATAAAACTGATTAAAATTTTATGTGTTTGCCTTATTTTTATGTTCCTTATTAATGTATCAATAATATGTATTAATTACTTAGGTTAAAAAATGAAGTTCGTGTAAATGGAAGCTGCAAATTTACTAAACTAATGTTACTGAATGGTTTGCAAAAAAAATTGTGTTTCTACCCAGTGATTTTAATGCTATTTAAGTTGGAATGGGGATTTTTTATTATCCTATTGCACATTCTACAATTTAAAAAAATGATGCTACTCCATTTACTACTAATTTATTCTTTTCAAGTTACATTTATGGATAGTTTGTAAACCTTTTCATAAGTTAGAACATAACTATACATGTGTAACTGATTTTGAAAACATACCTGTCATTATACTATGTGCAGGGATTTCAATAGATTTTAAAAACCAGGAGTCAATGACCCCTGGAGTGAAAGTTTGAGGAGTCAAATTGAAAAATGCTGGGGTCAATTTTGAAGCGCGTTAATTGTGTTTTTGTCTGTATTATTCATTTTTAGGATAAAAATATGCCCTAAGAGTAACACAATATCTTAAAAAGTATACTGCTTTATTAAATAACAATACCATGATACATAACACAACATATTTTAATGAATTGGTACATTAAATATACTTCCTTACAACACATTTAAGTCTTTTAACACATTTAAGTAATTTAAGATATGTACCCGTAGCACCTTTTCATCACATATTTATCGTCATTATATTATCATCATCCCTATGATAGCTTTTCTAACACAACACAATCTAAATGCATGGAAAATCTAGTATATCTATTACTGTTTATCTGAATACTATATATGTCCGAAATATGTACACTTAGGAATGCCTTACCTGTAGTAGTTTTACTTTAATAGTCCAAATTTTTCTTGTTGTTATCGGGTTTAACAAACCTTATCAAATGTTTGTTAAATCCAGTTAATGCTTTCTCCATTATTGAATCGCCATTACTTGCAATTTGAATCGCCAGCTTTGAATTGAACGCGGGTTGAATGTTAATTTACAATGTCGAAGGTCATGATGCAGCAATTTAATTCTACTCGGATAATTGATATCTAATTGAGAAAATGTGTTTTCTCAATGTTTATGTGTAGTTTTATTACTTGTTAGTATAAAAAATAAACTGTGATTCCAGTTTATATAAGATGGGTGTTACTCGTAATTATCGGTGGATTAACAAACTGACAAAACTCGCTGGACTTACTAGGGGATCTACCTAATTAAATAATAGACCTTTGATCAATTTTGTTTTTATTTTAATTAATTTTGCCGACTTTCTTTAACCGTGCCGTGTGAAAAAAAACCTGCAATTATCAAATGGTCAATCAATTATCACGTTTTCACTGCTGCTAATTACCCAGTTAGTGGGCACGCACCTTTTAGTCGGTGACATGTGTATTTGAAGAGATGAGATAAGATAAACAACGCTCGGAGTATTCCCTCGATTATAGACCCAGTTTCAAATACTGAAACATTAATTTCAATTAGGAGATGTTAACTGACTGACGCACGGGTCAAATTTTCGACGCGTCGAAATGACTCACAGCAGAAAAAAGGGTTGTGTCAAAAATGAGTCATTTTTAATTTGCTCGCGTCAAAACGCAGGATTCTGCATCTATTGAACTCCCTGTATGTGTATTTTGTCTCGATGATCATTTAATAACGGTGATTTATGTATTTTGTCTCGATGATCATTTAATAACGGTGATTTAAATGAATTTTTTTCACCTAACGAAAGATGTGTTATCCACCATTTTCGTTTTCAGCTTCAGACGAGTGCGCATGCGCAAGCACTGCGCGACACCTTGTTTGGCTTAAAATGAAGTTGCGGATACCTCTAATATACATACCTGAATTATTATAAACCTAGGTACTTTTTTAAAAACAAACTAAGTGCTGAAGCGTCTAACTATAAGTGTCATAACGTCCAACTTCTAGTGCTGAAGTACCTACGGAGTTGAAGTGACTAAAGTCCGAAGTGACCAGATGCCAAACTGACTAGGGTTCAAAATATTATATTTCCCCTGATGAGAGTTGCTTATTTTTAATGTATGCTCAAGACAATTGAATAAACATACAAATAATATGTTTTTACCAATCTGTTAATATATTTTTGTGACGACAAATGATATTTTCTTTATAATGCAAGCACTTGTATGATAAGATAACACAATTCGAAAATTAGTCACGAAGAATGTTAAAATTTAAGTTAAATGTTAAAATGTCCGGAAAATAGTTCTGTCCGGAAAATACTCGCCAACAACTACCCTTGTTTAAAGAAAACTGCCATATCATAGGTCAGTTAACGTTTAGTTAAGTCTCCAACAAAGTGTCATTGCCCACTCACCTTTTAATATCTGCACAGATCACCACTTCTAAATAAATGTGTTATTGAAAGCTACTTCGTCATATATTGTTTCGTTTTTGTCGCAATGTGTCAACGCTCTTTCAGGGTTAGTGTTATATGGAGACGCGCATAACAGTTTGAATTCAGAAAACAGATTTTTTGTGCAGATTGTGTATCACGTGATGAACAGTGGGAGGTGTATATTTTGCGGCACTATTAGAATTTGTAATGCAGATTTTTAGTGCAGATTATGATGAAACCCTTTTCGTCTGCGTCAATAATTTGTCGTAGAATTGTGGTTTATAATAGCGTTAGAAAAAAAAGATTGAGTTCTGAATACAGATTTATAGTGCAGATTGTGTAACTTCTATTTGGATGTAAGCGTTAGATGTAGACGTGCACAACAGATTGAGTTCTGAATACAGATTTATAGTGCATTGTGTAACTTCTATTTACATGCTTCTATACGATCTTCGCAAGTTTTATACGCGTGGTATAGCGTTGGGGAAAAAATGAGCACCTATAAATCTGTATCCAGATAACTTTCACATCGTGCTTATGCGATTTAATTCTGGATTATACGAGATTGTTGCCTATTGATCTGTGTACATTGAAATGCGCGTATACGGTCTTAAAGCCCACTCTCAATATGATGCCGGTGGAGCCCCGGTGCGTGATCCGGGATCTACCGAGATGAACCGGGGCTCTACCTGGATGAACCGGGGACGACGGGGATGAACCGGGGACAACTGGGGCTCGACGCTCCACCGGGTAAGTATTAAAATGTTTATACCTGCGGGATGAACCGGTAGTTACCGTGAAGGACCGGCATCGAACGGCGCGGCACCGGAAACAACCGGGACGGCACCGGGAACAACCCGGACGGCACCGTTGCTCCACCGGGGCCCATACAAACCCCGGCAGAGCTACAGCAACGCCCCGGTTGTCGCAGGTGGTGCCCAGGTGGAGCCCTGGTGAATGCCGGCAGAGTCCCGATATAGCCAGGTTCATTGGTAAACCGGCATTCGCCGGGGCTCCGTCTGGTCATTACCGGCGACGACCGCGATTAAATCGGGGCGTTGCCGTAGCTCTGTCGGGGTCTGTTGCCAAGATAGCCCCGGTGAGTCTCGGCGGAGTTACGGTAGACCGGTGCTTTGCCGGAACGCTGCCGGCTTTTACCGGGGCTCCACCTGGGCATTACCGGCGACAACCTGGGCTCTGCCGGGGCTTCACCGGGATAAACCGTAGCTTGTTCGGGTTTGACCGGGACTCTGCCACATTCATGTTTAATAATATTGAGTATCTGTTCATCTTCACCCAGTTAACATTCACATGCGCATATATACGGTCTTACTTGCATTACAGAGCTAAAGGAACCCTATCAATGTGCATCAAGTCGATATATTAAGGTGGCTTATTCGCTAGTAATTGTATTAAATAACTAATGAAATTATATTTTTCTGCGTCCATACAATTTTCGCATGGCTTGAGACGTATTAAAAAGTGTTGTGGAACTTATGAACGTCTATTAATCGGCGTATAGACAACGATTACATCGTGCGTATCCCATCAAACTTAGGTTGTTCACGGACCGTTTTACGTCACAACTGAATACATTTTACACTTACTCTTGCATGCTTAATTTCCATTACATGGATCGCGATTTTAACTAAAATAAAAATATTTTAGTCGCAATTAAAGCAGTATAAGAACGCACATGGATAAGGATTGCATTACTTATTTAATGCCATAAATTAAGATGTTCGTGTCGACTGAGCGCAAATGTATATGGAAAAATCCCATACAATCACCGATTGTAACCGTATACGCGCCCTGTGAGTGCTGTCGTAACGCATGCATATTAATAGGACTTATTAGTTTGCCGTCGAATTTAAAATCCATATAAAAACCTGTGAAATACACTGTGAAGGTTGTTGGCATGAATAAGGATTAATATGGTATCACAAGTTCCCCGTTGAAATTAGATCCATATAAGAATCTGATAGGATGCGTTGAAACGCATGCAGATTTAAAGGGTTTCATTGGTTGTCCGTCGCAAGTAAACTTTATAAGAATCTTAGAAATGCCATGTGAATGTTGTCAAAACGCCAGCAGATTTAAAGGGCTTTATTATTTTTCTTTCGCAAATTAATCACATATAAAAACCTGAGATATGCCTTGTAAAGTTGTTCAGGACGCATGCAGATTGTTCGGGCTTCAGTAGTTATCCGTCGCATGAAACCAAAATCGGAACCTGCTCAGACTTTGGACCTGGACGCAGATGATTAGGGACTCACTACGTTTTAAATGCAATTAAGAGATTATAGCACACGGGATAAAACACTTATAAATCTTCAATACTGTCGGAACACATGCAGATTGATAGGGCTGCAATAGTTTTCCGTCGAAATCAACCACCTATAATTCAAAGAATCTTCTTAGATTGTTTAGACGTAAATAAGGTGTTCATATCGCATTTAATGGAATAAACCCCGTATAAGCATTAGTTTAATAATATCTTTTAATATAGCATAGAGACCGTATAAGAATACGGGAATGTCAACTGGATGCAGATTATAGGGCTTCATTTGTTATCAATTGCAATTTAAAAACATATTGAAACATCTGAAGATTGTACGGATATATATAAATATAGTTTATTAAATAAACATCAAACCATAAGCAGACAAATAATGTTTATTAAATGTTAATTAAATAAAATTCATACAATTAATAGTTGTAGTCGGCATCTATATAGATCTGTTCCGGAGAATACACCTGCATACAAACTGAAAATACTCAATTTCTGATGACGCATACACACTGGGATATACACTCAATGACAGTCTGCTCTATACGATCTGTTATGCACGTCTGCACATAACATCAACCCTCTTTCAGAGGTCCTCGGATGTTTCGCCCCCAAGACGTTTCGGCCCTCGTCGTTTCGCCCCTGTTCGCCACCCAAGACCAACTCCGTTTGTTTCGAAATACTAAACGGTGGTTTATCGACGGAACATTTAAGGTAAAAAGGTAATTAGCAGTAACTGCATATAATCATAAACTATAAATTTTACCCAAAAGAAAGGTTTATTACTTCAGTATCATAGAAGAACAAGCATATACATATATAATTGCTCAGTTTGTGTATTGTTTTCTTTTAGATTGTCGACGCACCTTTCAACGGCGGTCAACTTATGTCCATTCACGCATTCATGGAGAAAGATGAGAATTGCAAGCAGGTACCACTCATGTTTGCCCTAATGTCAAGACGACGTCGCGACGACTACACCGGAACTGTGTTCCGGAAGTTGATTAACGTCTTAGGCACTGCTCAAGTTAAGGAGTTTATGCTTGATTTTGAGCAAGGTATTACAAAATTAAATAGTCTATTGCAAGTAACTCTTACAATCCTATTGCAATTTACAGTGTCAATTAGATAATTAGTTTATACATAAATACGATTATGATTGATCTTTCAGCTGCTTGGTTGGCTGTGCGTGAGTGCTTCCCCGGTGTCATAGTGAAAGACTGTGTGTTCCACTAGACCAAGGCTGTTTGGGCTCGGGTGATGGACCTCGGGTTGAAGCCTGCGTATATGCAGCGGTCCTCGGCCTTCAACCTCACTCGCCAGCTGTTGTGCCTGCCATTCCTACCAGCACAACACATTGGCCCAACATTTATGAAGTTTGCCGAGCACGAAAGGGCACACCCAGAGCGCGAAAAAAAGAAACAGACTGATGGATTACATCTCTCGCCAATGGCTTGACCACCCTATATTCGATGTTGACAGTCGGTCCGTGTTTGGTTATCAGATCCGAACTAATAACGACGTTGAAGGTTATATTTCTTTTCTTTTTTTTCCCATTCTGTAATAATCGCTTCTATAATGCCTCTATTTAATATTACTTCAACTGTCTGTTTTTTGTTGGCAAAATATCAGTATTCTCAGACATTCATAGGTGATTAAAAAATATCATCATTTATACATGTTCATATATCTTTTTGCGCTTTGCTTATTTGTAATAGTTCATTATATTATACTTCAGGATATCACCATCGGTTAAACTCGCGAGCTGGTCACCGCGGTCTGACATTCTACAGATTAGTTACTGTGCTGCTCAGTGAGTGCAAGCAGGCACAACGGCACCCAGCCCTGATCGCATCCGGCAGCAATGACGGCACAAACAGAGGATGCCGGTACAGACGACTCTCCCAAATGATCAGCGAGTTGTTTGAGAAATACTCTGCAGGTGAGCTCACAACCATGCACTACCTGCGAGCTTGCGAAAAACTGTATGGACCATCAGACATGGAGTAATGTACATTGTACGCTGCATCGCTAACACCCAGTAGGCAAACTCACTGCTTTCGGGAAACTATGGACTTTTCTTCATGTTGCTTGCTTCTAACAATAAAGATGCTTTCATTGTCGTTTACTACTGAATTATCGTATGTGTCCATCATGTTGTTTTACACTGTTATTTTAAGTTATTTTATGTCAGATAAATAAATTAATAAAATAGAAAAAAATCTTTTTTGTTTGTTTCGTTACTTCTTTATACTGCGTTAAATCATGGACCTGATAAATATCCCCTTATTCAAATTAAAATTGGGGGCGAAACGACCAGGTCCGAAACGTCTTGGGGGCGAAATAACTAGGGGGCGAAAAGACTTGGGGCGAAACGTTTGGAATTCCTTTCAGATCTGTGTGAATGCGCGCTAAGCACTGTGGGAAACGGACTATTTCCAGCATGGCGCCCGTAAACATTATGAACACGGAAGTAAAAAGGTTTCCGGACGTTTCACCCCCAAGACGTTTCCTCCCCTAGACGTTTCCCCCCCCCCCCCAAGACGTTTCCTCCCCAGACGTTTCCCCCCACTTTGGTTTAAGTGCAGACGTTTCCCCCGGGATCCAGACATAAGCCCCCCAGGACAAAACCCCCCCCCCCAATGAAAAAAAGGAACATTTGGACAATACCCCCCCCCAGTAGAAATGACAGGTAGGATATAAGCCCCCCAGTGCTTATTTTGCATCTGGAAATTTGCCCCCCAGTGCTTATTTTAGAAGTGGACATTTGCCCCCCAATGCCTTATTTTCAATGACATTTCTCGATTGAGCAGATAATCATGTCCAATTATCACCACCTTATTACTCAAAACCTTTGAGATGATAAACCATTTCTCCAATTACCACCACTAAAAGGCTTAAAGAATGGAAGGGATAAATAAGAATATACGGTGTTAAAAAATGATCTTTATTTTGCAATTAAAAATACAATAGCAATTACAGTTGTACATACTTAAAAGCAGTCACAAAAATGCAATTTATATTATCAAGTGTTTGAATAGAGAGAATTATCATATATTATGAAGCAAAAAAGAAGCACATTTTTGGAAAGAATTAATATTCTATATAACAATAAATCCATTAACACATGAAAACACATTATATTATATTGAAAAACAAGAAAGTGTTGCCGGAATTAATTATTGCATTATATACGTTCTAACCCATTGAACCATTGAACATTTTTTAATCAGTCTTACTGGAACAACTCATATAATATAATGGAATCAAATACATGATATTATTTGCACACTTTTGACATACACTCTTCGAAACTTAAATTGGCATCAATACTTAAATCTGATCAAATGTCCAAGCGCCTGCAGAAATGCAGAGACAGTCTAACTACAAAAATAATTGCCTTTGAATGTTGTTATATGTGTTTACTTTGATTATCATTATTTGTACTAAATTATGATAATTATTATTGATAATCCTTTTGATTGATTAACTAAAGAAGCCTTTAATTTTCATCAACAAGTATATGATCAAAGCCACATGTCACACCTTTAACAAGCTGATAATCCCTTTGATTGATTAAATAAAGAACAATTAAAATTCTTTAAGATGTTTGTTTTACCTAAGATTAGGCAATTAAATGGAGTTTCCAGACCTTTTTTATTTCAAATTATAATGATCCAAGTTTCTATGATTATATATTTATGAGATATGAAGCAATACTGAATCCAAATATAGATATATACTAGTCTAATGGAAACAACATATGATATTAGCACTGGGGGGCAAATGTCCACTTCTAAAATAAGCACTGGGGGGCAAATTTCCAGATGCAAAATAAGCACTGGGGGGCTTATATCCTACCTGTCATTACTGGGGGGGGGGGGGTATTATCCAAATGTTCATTTTTTCATTGGGAGGGTTTTGTCCTGAGGGGCTTATGCCCTACAATCGTTTCCCCCCCAATAAATGTATGATTGTTTGAAGTTTATTCTTGATTTATTATCAAAATGATTATGTTGTTTATGAAGTTTTCAATTAACTTTATTTATGAAGCAGCTTGTTTGATTATTTTTTTGATTTAACTGTGAATGGAATGCATGTAGATCATTAGTGTTGAGGAACTGTAGTTGTTTGTTGTTTTTAATCCAATAAATCCAATTAATTAGGGTCAATTGGTGAATTGATTAAATGGTTAAATCACATTTATATTAATTTCAAAACTGTTTTCCTTGTAACAGTTAAATATGATAAATAAATAAACTATTTAATTGTCAACAATTGTTTTTCATGCATTTATATGTATGTATATAATAAAATGATTGGATGTCACTGACATTTTATTTTTTACTAATAACTAGTTCAGACTAATTAAAACAGAATTGCACTTTCCTTGTGCATTATTTCATTATTGGTATAATAAGCAAATGTAAACTTATTGATATTTTTATAATTTTACTCAATAATATTAATTATGTTAAAAAGCAACAAAAAACTTTTTTATTTAATGAATTTGTGTAATTTAAGGAAAAGTTTATAATTTTACAAATTAAAAAAAGTGTTTTAAATGCATAAATATAAAATATATCAGTTCTACAAACACCAAATCTAAGCAGTTCAGTATCACACTCCACAATATCATGAAAACCAACATTTTTAATCTGGTAACAAGTGTCTAATGGTGTTTTAAGTTGAGTAATTCGATGGCCTTAGTGCATTTTTAACACCTTTTTATGTACTAGTTTGGCCACTTTCGCATTACTATGCATGTGCTTATTGCCTATATATTGTAAGTTTTGTATATGTAACGATGAACTGTAAATGTTCAAGTTATATGAATAAACTTTCTCTTCTGTTCTGTTCCATATATAAACCTATCAATTAAGTCAAATAAATCTATTCATTAATAATATTTAATACAGTGATAATCTATTTAAAAACGTTTTTTTTTTGCATAATAATTTGCTAATCTCATCTTATCCCCCCTGTCACCTAATCTCATCAATGCTGATTAAAGGGCCTGTATATTGCACCCATAATCTAGCTGTTATCTTGTGTACTACACTTGCTAATCTAATCAATGCTTGTTTATTGCACCCTAAGTGCCTTATATCTTGTATAATGGTAGGTGTGGTTGTTTTTTAATATTAGCCAAATGATGAAAATACTGTCACATTTTTTTGGCTACAAATTAAATTAATTTTTAAATTGGAAGGTAAATGGTATTGACCTTATCGCAACATCCGGGCACTTGCGTCAGTTAGAGTTACATGCCCCTTTACGACGGTGAAAACAAACGCGCTGTCGCCATTTTATTTGCATTGAAATATTTAACACTGCTCGCAATTTTCTTAAGTTAAGGCACATCTTCGCGACCATTTTTTAGAATAAAAATACCCAAAAATAGAAATTCTTTCATAATAAACTTAATTTAATGAACGAACACAAATAAGGATGAAAACAAACAACCAATAAATTTTAAATATATGTAACATATAGTACTAGTAGCTGATTTGAACCTCTATATTTGTTACCTTATAATCTTGTTACGTATTAAATAAATTCTGATGATAAATGTTATTGTTTTTATTTAATTCACACCAATTTCGACACTTTTTGTTTCCGCATGTTAGGTATTTGAATGCCCCTTTCTTCATCACAAACCGATTATCTCGTTATGATCGGATACTGTCCAGACAAAGAAAACACGTTGTCATAAAGCCAGCTGGGGACCTATACTTGGGGCTCTGCATAAACCACATGTGGTCATTAAACACAATTTATGATACCTCTATGTCGTCTCTTGTCATACTGAGCAGTCATTTAAGCCAAACTTTTAATGCCGAAATAATTGAATATACAGTTGCTTTATAAAATACGTTGACACCTTAAATAAACATTTAATTAAATTAAATGCAATATTTTTCATTTGATTGTTTGCATCAGTCTTAAAATCATGTAAGCTTTTGTATTCTGGTGTTTAATTGCCCCTTTGTTTTGCATAATCCGATTATCTCGTTTTGATCAAATATTGTCCAAACTTAACTGACAAAAAGGTGTCATAAACCACATTGGGTGGTCCAGACAGTGTCATTTAACACGATAGATGCCACCATGTCTCCTCTTTCTGGTAGTATTAAGCAGTCAGTTGGATGAATAATTAACGCCGATGCACTTAACAGTTGCTTAAATTAGATATGTGACATATGGTCATATATAAAGTCATGTCCAATTTAGATTATCAGAAATTTACACCGTAAAGATACAAGCCCGATTAATTTATTAAAGTATTTAATAATTATAAAATTTACGTAAAAAAAACAAGTAAAATATTTAGCGTGTATCAGTTAATTAAAAAGACGTCATTCCGTATTAAGATTTAATGTTACGACAATAAACAATCGACATCATAAAAAAGAAATTACGTTTGACAGCAACGGGGGTAAATACTGTTTGAAAAACAAATATTTATACAGATATATGTTTGCTAATTTTAATATTTGTCACTCGTACTCATTACAATGAACACAACTAAGGCTTTCAGTAAGTCATGTACCAGATGTCCCTACGTATTTTACAGCTTCACATTAGCATGATAAATTGACATAGTAGACATATAATTATAATGTTCGAAGATGAATGAACCCTGAAAAGAACGACAATACTCATTACATCAACATCTACCAGGATACTCCCATTATTACAGAATAAACGAATTTAACCGTTGTCTCAGTGAGAAAGTTACATGAATGTCGCCGTACTCGATCATCGGCCACTTGGTCGGGTCATTTTTCCAACATCCAGCTTGCAATTTGTACGGACATTCATTAAGTCCAATTAGTTTTCTGATCATATCGGGCTTTCGAAGTGCAATCTAACCCTTCATAATAGTCAAAAGACATTTTAAACACCAATTACAGGACATTTAAATACCTATCGACTTCCCAATAGGAATGCAATTGACGAAATATCAGCAGAGGTGCTCAATCAGCATAGTAAATCGACCGTATCTAGGGCATTGTTTTCACCGTCGCTAAGGGACTGCCCCTTTTGTGACGTCATCGCGATAAGGTCAATAAGTAAAGATCTATGACACACTGATAGCTATTTATCAAAATTATTTTTGAGAACTACAATTCAATACTGGCTGTAATAAATAATAATTTAAATGTCATATAAACAAGGTGTTGGTTTACTCAATTAATTAATACAGTAGTTATAATTGTTTAATTTGTAACATACTATTCCACTTAAATTACCATCAAAGAACATCAAAGGTGTGCTTTTACTCAATTGATTAATACAATAGTTATAATTATTTAATTTGTAACATACTATTCCATTTAAAATGACCATACAAGAACATCAAAGCTTTGATTTTACTCAATGTTTCAATGAGCTTAATTAATGCAATGTCAAATAATGATGAGAAATTGGGTGAAATATTTGGGTTTTCTTTATGTACGAAATATTGACAAGTATACCAAAAAGATTAAATATTTGGATCTGGTGTATGTTTAACAACAAAGGGGTTACGATGCTGTTAACACAAGACTTGGGCTGTATTTGCATTATTTATTGGTATCACAATGCTGATTAGCGGGTGCATACTTGAATAGTGACTTCTCCAGGTTGTAATTCAGCCAATCAGAAATAAAAACGCATAGAACACTGACCAATGGGATTCATAACAGAGTTTCACTGGGCAGATGTTAGAGGGAAACAAGACAGTTAGCGTTTAGACTTGGAGACGTACGGGTCGAGAAAGATACAATCATGTAGCAATCACAACGTATTTGTATAACTGAAAATATTAAGTATGTTGGACATTAAATTGGACTATAAACTGATATGTGGTGTTGTTGAATATTTTATCCTATATTATGCAGAGAAACTAACATAAATAGAGAGGGACCGACTGGTCCCATGCGCGGCACGAGAAAATGGTAGTTAATGCAAAACTCGTCATCTTGGCAATTCGCGCATGACGAGATATCGAATGATAGGCTACATACCGGTAATTTAAGAGTAATGAACATTGTTAGTAACTATGTGTCGTCTATGAACTATGAACGATTACGTGACAGCAAGAACAATTTAAGGCACTTATAAAATCAAGTATAATTAGATCTATTTAATTGTTAAATTTGTTAGAGGCTTCCCTAAACAACCATATAAAATCATTAATATATAACTCAACTAACATCATTTTTTTACACATAAAATGCACTCAATTAATATACTAATACTTTATTTTTACTTTATTACAAATAACTACTGCTAATATACATTTACATATTATGCAGACGTTTCAACCCCATTTTGGGGGTGAAACGTCTGGGGAGGAAACGTCTTGGGGGAGAAACGTCTGCCACCCAAGTAAAAATAGTAATTACCGGTAATTATTATCAAAAACAGGCCTCATCAAACCGGGTCAGCCATGATATATTCTTGGATACAGTTTGTGCTTCAAAAGGAGCCACTTTTCATGCCAGCCTATCGATGTAATATTCACTAAACACGTTGCAATGACTGTTATCTTCGAAATAATAAATAAATATTTACAATTTAATACCTGCTGAATTTTGAGGACGTCATCGATTCAAAATAAACGCTGTGAACATTGCAAGGAATCTAACATACATGTAATGTGTGAGAGGATTATTTAGGGATGAAATGAAATGGTAGTTGATGGATTTAACATTTGGAGGAGGACGTCATTGTATCATCATCGTGGACATTTGGCACTTTCATATATTTATTTATCAGTGGATACTGAAAATGCTAAATGTGCTAATCGCAATATCAAACTCAAAGTAAAACAGGTGGGATTTTTACAGCTTGGTTTTTCTTAACATAATATTGTATGTTTTCCATTCAATTTTTATGCTCATTTTTTATATAATTTACTAAATGTATTCATAACCAGAATAGTTTATGATTGTATAAACAAAACGATACATTACCAGTATGTTTAACTATTTAATAAATATGCTTTGCTTAGTCATTTGGTACTCTTCTTTCATGTTTAACTTTTTTTTCCAAATTACTAAAACTTTTCTGATAGCAAGAACAAATTGATTTAGTACAATGAATTGCATTTGCATTGTTATAGTGGGAACAATATTTGATTAACTCAAATTTGACTCAATCAACATTCAAGTCAAATTAATCAAAGTTGTTTGCACAGATAATTATTGCCTTTTCATACTGCTATGAATTAATGGACTATAACACCTATATAATATACATGTGTATAGGTGGTACATAAAGTTTTAAAGTGGTACATAAAAGGATTGGTACATAAAAGGACTGGTACATAAGGTGTCACATTGAGCTAAAGAAACTTCAGCGTACAGTTTATATAGTATTGACAGACATGTACTAGTCGCCTTTAAAGTCGCGCCAGTCAAAAATCATAAAAAGCGACATTTAAAGTTATGGTAGCCAGAACTAGGTATCAGTGTTTCAATAATGTAGTGTTTCCTAATTATGTATTGCTTAGGTTGTTTTGTTTCAAATTTGCATTTATTTTAAAGCATCTTCAGTCATTTGGCAAATTCCATGTTTTTTTTGTAATAAGGTAAATTATTTTGCACATGGGAATGCGTGGTAAGTAATAGTAATAGTAGTTATTGTTATTGTTGTTCTTATTGTAGTAGAAGTTAATTAATAAGTAGTAATAGCAGTAGTAGTAGTTGTAATGGTTGTGTTTTTATTTTTATTTGTATTGAATTCTGCTCATACAACACAATGATGCAGCTGCTAATGATGACGATGATGAATATGATAATGCTGCTGATGATTATATGATGGGACTTAGGTACAAGAAAATGTGTGAGGTTTAAACACAAAACCTGCTGGATAATAAAACCTCTCATTTTATGACAAAAGAGCTAGATTATAGAGTATATAATAAAAATTAAAATTGGGAAAGTTACCATTCAAGGATCATGTGGGCTTCATCAACAGCAATGCATGAAACAGTTATTTGATATCTCTTTGAAATGTACTCAATATTGCTGTTCCAATTGTTGTGCCCAGAAATGCTTCCGGTTGGGCATTCACCAATGAGTACTTTCCTTCAATTATTTCTTCTATATTTCTAAAGGCACATTAACAATACTGTCGCCCTTAGCAGGACTTCCGCACGTTCCCCCCCCCCCAAGATGTTTCCTCACCAGACATTTTCCCCCACGACGTTTCCTCCACAAGCGTTTCCCTCCCCCATTTTAGTTTTAGTGCTGATGCCCCCCCCCCAATAAATTTATAATGGTTTGGTTGAAGTATAATCTTGATTTATTATCAAAATGATTATTTTCCTTATGAAATCTTTAATTAACTTTATCTATGAAGCAGCTTGTTTGTTATTTTCTTTGGATTAAGAGTTCATATTTTTTTGTTTAACTGTTTAAGGAATGCATGTAAATCATTAGTAAATGCATGTTGGTTTACTAGTGGAATGAATGGAATATTCTCAAAATCTAACTGAGTATCTTATACATGTTGTTGTTTTTAATCCAATTAAATAGGATCAATTGATGAATTATTTCAGTTTGAGTAAACTTGGGCTGGGTTGTGGAACTGTAGTTATTTGTTGTTTTTAATCCAATAACATAGGGTTAATTGGTGAATTGAAAAATGGTAAAATCACATTTATATCAATTTCAAAAATATTTTCTTTGAAACAGTTAAATATGATAAATAAATCAACTATGTAACTGTCTTTTTTCATGCATTCACATGTATATAATCCAATTATTGGATGTCACTGATATTTTCATTTTTACTAATAGCTAATATAGACTAATTTAAACAGAATTGCACTGTCCTTGCAAATTATTTCATTATTAATAATATAATAAGCAAATGTAATCGCATATTGATATTTTAATAATTTAACTCAATGATATTAATAATATTTAAATTTGCACCAAAAAACTAGGGTAGGTAGGTAGGTAGCCTAGGGAATTAGAGATGTCACCTAATCTAAATTCATTAATACAATAGTCATAATTGTTATATTTGTAACATACTATTCCACTAAAAATGACCATAAAAGAACATCAATGCTGTGCTTTTAGTAAATTTTTCAATGATCTCAATTATTGAAATAAAATTTTCAGGCACTTATAAAAACAATTATAATTAGATCTATTTATTTGGTAAAATTTGTTCGAGGCTTCCCTAAAAACAACCATCAAAGAACTTCAAAGCTTAGTGCTTTTACTCATGTATCCATATTTTCCCACTTGCATATTATTTGTGTTAATTTGCTCCAAATAAGTTCAACTTGTAATTTGTTGGTACAATTATTTTTTTTACTTATCTCATAATTACAAATAACTTCTATATTAAATATACATTTTCATATTATGTTGACAGTTCACTCCACAACTGGGAGTGAAACGTCTAAAGATGAGGACCACTTTGACAGTGCGTGTCAAGCAAACACGCACTTATTCCTTGTTTGCTCGATGCATTTGGTCCATCATGATACTGTTTAAGGACATATCACTTTCTGAAATGGTCAGAAGTGGGTGGGGTAATGTTAAAGAATAATTCCTTATATAAGCATTCTATAATACGTTTGGAACAATATGCACAATTAAAATAGCATACACTTCAGTGATACATAAACCAGTTCTAATGAAATCTTTCAAAAAGAGTAAATAATCACATATTTTTACCTTAAAAACCTTTTTATTCTTGGGCGACCAAAGTCCTTATTTTCTTATTTTCTTCATAAATCCACTGTTACCAGCTGAAACATGCACCACTGTAGAACAAAGTGTTAGAGTATTATTAAATATAACACACTAGAAACACTGAAAAAAGCATCCTTTTTTGTAAGAAAAAATGTAAACAAATGGAGTCCAAAAATAGTAAGAAAAAAGTATGGTTGACCAGAAACGATAAATATACATTTTATTGAAACCTTTTGAAAATGTGTAAAACATCACTTCAATAAACACATTTATATATCATTATTTATATAATTATATACGCTATAAAATTTAAGAGATTTTATTAAAATGATTTCAATATTTCTGTATCTTTCATCTTTTTGTGTGTAAATTATCATTTCTGGCCCACCATACTTGTTCAAGTGTACTATTTTTTACTCCAGTTTGTCACGTAATCGTTCATCATTCATGGTTGACACACCGTTACTAATAACGTTCATTTCTCTTAAATTACTAGTATGTAGCCTATCATTCGATTTCTCGTCATGCGCATATTGTCATGATGACGGGATTTGCATTAACTGCCATTTTGCTGTATCGGGCATGGGACTAGTCCGTCCCTTTCTATTAATGTTAATTTCTCTGCATAATTTGGGATGAAATATTCAACAACACCATATATCAGTTTCTAGTCCAATTTAATATCTAACATACTTAATACTTTCAGTTATACAAATACAGTCTAATAGCTACATGATCGTATCTTTCTCGATCCGTACGTCTCCAAGTCTAAACGCTGTCTAACCTCGTTTCCACACCAAACATCTCGTTCTATCGAACTACACATAAACATACAATAATAAAATTTCTATAACATATTTGATTGGTCGATTCTATGCGCGCTTATTGCTGGTTGGCTAGATTACTAAAGATACTGAATCAATGAAGCCCTGGGAACGGGATAAACAAACCACCCAAATATTTACAAGCTTTATCAAACCTTTTGATGAGAGATTTTACTGTATAAACATTTTGCTTCACCAATACAAACATACCCGGCCTTGTGTCAACTATACTATTCTTTAATCTCTCACTCATCGATAAGCTTATTTGTACATATCTGCACTTTGTCCTACAATAATGTGACACAACCTGTCCTCTCAATTTGATTTTTATGTATTTTAGGATACAGAAAAATCTTATCTTTAAGAATTTAAGTATGGAAGTAAACGAAAACATATTAACACATACGATGCAGAAAATGAACCATGCAAACATGAAAACATCAGTGACTAAAACATATATATGATGAAAATCTGCAAATTATTAATGAATTTTTTAACGATTGTTTCTGCTGAAATAATAAAATGTTGGAATATTTAAATAGTCAATGTCAATCACAATGAAGTGGAATGCGTCACTGATTTGGAAAATCCATTATGAATAGTGTTTATTTTTGACATCTTTGCTGGAGGCGATGTGGCGTCTGGGTGAAGAGATGAGACGTCCGGTTGGAGAGTATGTGACATCTGGTTGTAGATGGTAACATGCAGTCGATTGAAGACGGCGGCTTCCGATTAAAGACGATGATTGTCGGTCGGAGAAGCTGTTGGTCCTCGGTTGTCGCAGGATTTATAATACTTCAAACGTTTATTATATAAAGTTCTGAAGAATGTCTGCGCTCATGACTGAAGTATCATAATAATTGTTTATGTACACGTAATTAAGGTAACACACATATATTTAAGCTCATAGACGATGACATTTTCACCTAATATATGTACAAAGTACGCGCTATTTTTCATCATCAAGTCCATTCATATAAACGTATCTTTAAAAATCATTTTCGACGTCGCGTAACATGTCCATTAACAGTCCACATAGTTGTATGGTACTACTGCTGGTTCACAATTTGGATCAATGTCGACAATGTTGAATCCAAGTTGACGTCGTCTGTTGCGTCATCTTATCCTCGACGGATACATCGTCGTCGAAGATATCTGTATGTCGATGACATATTCTTCTTCTTTGTCGGGGTGTTAAGGTCTGATCACGATCTCAAATGCGCGATGAACGCATAGTTGAAGGCAACTCACGCCAACTATGTCAGGAGTGCTATTTTTCTCCTTAACTTGTATCGCATTGGCAAATCTTATAGGGTTAATTACATGAAATGATAAACGGGCCTCGTATCTACGTATTTATAGTAAATAAAACTTGCTGCATTAGCGCTCAGATTACTTATCGTTTTTGTGATAAGACACACCCAAATAGAGTTAATGTGCTGGAGAAACGCTTTTCTCATGACGCAAATTTATTGTGTTATACTTAAATTATACGCATTTCTTTATTCAATAAAATGCATTGTTCTTTATTGTGCTTTTATTTAATTAGAGAACAAAAATTTACAAACAAAATCCCTTGTCTTAATGTGGTCATTCTTATAAAGAAACGAAAAAGAACAAACTACATATACGATCAGTATCAAAAATTTAATGAATCATAGCAATATAGTTGTGTCTTTTACATTATAATGATGAAAGGTAAAGTGCTTTGCTTTAAAGGATATTTACAAACTGTATTAAAATGTTACCTACGCCTAAAATGGTGTTTACTTGAGCGCTGTAGGGCATAAGCTAGCGTTAGTTAATGTCATTGTCAAGTGCGTTATCATAAGCTGGTCTGATACGCCTGTATTTGTATAATGTCTTATGTGCAAACATACAAAAGCGTCGGTCAATAGGATTAGATCGATATACGATATGGATATTTACCGTCCTTTGCGACAGGTGTGGTCTTTCTTGTCATGTTTGAACCCGATCGAGATATATACAAAGTTTTATTACGCTTCAGAGCTGTTCGCTTTTGCGCACGGATAATTGGCATTTGACCCGTATACTAAAATATGACATTTACATTTCATTCTAAACCCGGAAATCAATGCTAATGACGATACATTATCAAAATCGGACGCTAACGTCCTATATAATCATCTTTTTACATATTTAATACATATACATTCAAAACATATTTCTCTATATACAAAAATCTGGGGTCTTTAAGTCTCGACATCTATTCGCTTTGCTTTGTAGTCCATTTACATGTGTCCAGCCATTGTCTAAAGGCACGTGAAAATTGCTTTCTTCCTGGCGTTTTTTGAACGTGAAGTCTTTTTTGTCAATTTTCGTTTTTTGTGTCTTAACGCTACAGCGTAAATTTGCAACTGATCATCTGAAAAATCATTTTCAAACCTACGTACAGGTGAGTTTTGTGAATTACTGTTATCGTAATGCATCGTTTTTGATTCACTGGAGCTTGACTGTATGTCCGCGAATTGTTTGTTTCTCAAATGTTTTTGTAATTCGGCAAGCGGAATATTATCTTCGTCATCCGTATGATCTCTAGTCTGTCGGGTCTGTTGAATAATAACAGGTAACCCATGTACTAAAATATTTGAATCGTTATTAGAAGATAATGTGTCTTCTGCAAAGGCTAAATTTGCTTTTCTATTCGGGCGCGCTAACGGCTGATCTATCACTGGCCATTGATCGATATTAGCATGTCTAATCTGGTCTGCATGAACTTTATTAGTTGAGTTGTCTAATTGATTCTTTATTTATTAGGGGTCATTGATTTCGAATTTAATATCTTTTGTATTTTTATTCGCATAATCAGCTTGTCTACGTTTCGATTTTTGAATTTGGGCACATACCTTTTTAAATGATTTGTGTTGTTCTTCTATTATTATTTTATGATAATCTTCACCGTGATATTTATGTCTAGGCTTTAACAAGTTGTCTATTGGAAGAATAGGGTCTCTATTAAAAAGTAAGAAGAACGGTGTGTGTTTCGAAGTCTCGGATGTACTAAATTACATTGCCGCTAAAGACATGTTTAAATGCAAGTCCCATTGTTGTACATTTTCTTGAACCCGTTTTGATAGTATATTGTTCACATTCCGTGGGAACGCTCGTTCACGCCATTAGCCGCGGGATGATATATTGTCGTCTTTACGTGGTCAATGTTCATTGATTTTAATGTTTAAGTGAATGCTGTACTAGTGAATTCTTTACCGTTATCAGTTATAATTCTTATAGGACAACTATGACGGCAATAAATCTCGTTCATTAACAGGTGTATTACGCTATCGGAAGATTTATCTGGTGATGGGAATGTTTCTATGTATCCTGAGTACTGATCTACAAAACATATTATATATCTTTTTCCGGAAAGCGTTTTCGGATATGGTCCGCATATATTTATGAAAACAACTGAAAACGGAAACGGCGGTATTGAGGTATCTGACGATATGGGAGCTTTCATTGCTTTTAAGTTTCTACTTTCTAACACTTTGTTCTACAGTGGTGTATGTTTCAGCTGGTAACAGTGGATTTATGAAGAAAATAAGAAAATAAGGACTTTGGTCGCCCAAGAAGAAAGTGGTTTTTAAGGTAAAAATATGTGATTATTTACTCTTTTTGAAAGATTTCATTAGAACTGGTTCATGTATCACTGAAGTATATGCTATTTTAATTGTGCATATTGTTCCAAACGTAATATAGAATGTTTATCTAAGGAATTATTCTTTAACATTACCCCACCCACTTCTGACCATTTCAGAAAGTGATATGTCCTTAAGGGTGTCAAAATTAAACAAACTGAACAAGTCAACTTGAACTTCTCTTTCAATGCAAATGGAGCCACTTGAAATGTCAAACTTTCCCATACCCAGTCGGCAATATAGCCATGACATTGTGTCTATTCAAAACATGCATCAGACATTCTTTTGAAACTCTTTAAGCGGTTTTGAAAACCCTATTTCATTGCAAACTTTCGTCAATCCATGTTGTTTTACAAGCGAAAGTGAAAGTACAGTTTAAACAAACATGAATAAAGAGCAAAATTGTTGAAACCTGACGAAAAATTTAATTGATACTAACGTAAGACCATAAGACTGAACAAAATAACACTTAAATTTTAAATCATAACAATAATGTTTACTTCTTAATCAAATTCTTCATTTATCCGCGGACTTCTTTGTGTCGTAGTCATAAATGCCTCCAAATGGACGTGTGTGATGCGTCTTAGTATAGAGGTGATTATAACGTAGTGACGTCACCATCTATGTATAGAATGGTATTTGTCGTTATTGTTGGGTCCGTCTAAATACCCTACTTAAAATTCGATGTGACACCCTATGTACCAGTCCTTTTATGTACCACATACCAGGCCTTTTATGTACCACTTTGAAACTTTACGTACCACCTATATTATATAGGTGTTATTGTCCATTCATTCATAGCAGTACAGAACAGAACCAAACGTTAATTTTTTCTACCAAGTATACAAAATATACAATAAGGGCAATATAACAAAGCAAAGTATATTTAGTAAATGATAAACTAAGTAGTATGCATGGGCAATAATTACCTGTGCAAACAACTTTGATTAATTTGGCCAAAACGTATAATAACTCTATATATAGGTCTTGATTTGACTCAAGTGTTGATTGAGTCAAATTTGAGTTAATCACATATTGTTCCCACTATAACATTGCAATTCATTGTACTGAATCAATTTTTTCTTTCTATCAAAAAAGTTTTAGTAATTTGGTAAAAAGTTAAATAAAATTTGATTAAATTAATGGGTTCGCTGAAATATTTAAAAAAAACTGTACCAGATATACAACTGAGTAACTTAGTATCTCAGTTCTTACTAAATAAAATATTGTCGAATTATATACTGTCTGTATTAAAGGACTTTATTAGTTTTATTTATTGTGAAAATAAAATATTTATTTTATGATATGGGATATAAATGAAATGGATTTTAATCATTTCCTTCAATTTCAGGTAAGAACAATGAATCATTTATTACTACTGGGAATAATAAATTACACTAAGACACTCACGTAACCTTAGACAATATGGCAAAAAAAATCTATGGCGATATATAAGTCTAAATGCATAAATAATATCACACAAAATACATTTAATTAATAACACACATTCATATTAAATCATATATTATTTTTCTCTATATTATATGTATGTATACATAAAGTGTCAGATAGTGGTACATAAAGTGCCGGTATATAATCGGACTGGTACGTAAGGTGTAACATTCCTTGTCTGTTGCTGTCTCAAATATCGAACTACGAATAGAGCATATCAAACTTTGGAATTGTCAAACGATGGATACATCGAATTATGGATAGGTCGACCAATGGATAAGTTGAAGTAAATATAAGTCGAACTACGGATACGTCGGACAATATCTCATTCTATAAGACAAATAACTTTGATTTTTAATTAAAATAAGGAGTTATCTAACACAATTTTAAAAACACACACTTACGTAAATGAAAACTTTTATCAAATACTTGTAACAATAAAATTACGCTATACTCTCCATTTTCTGTTCTTCTATCTATTTATCGGAATTAAATTTAAACTTCACTATGTTTTGGAAACTCTGGTCAACAACAAGATGTAGGAACTCTAATGACTTGTCAGGGACAATCGATTCCCAAAGAAAGTTCAAAGTACGCTTGACAAACACTCAATCCAATATATGTTCAGTGCTCGAGCTAGGATTTGAAAAGGGCAGGGGGGGGGGGGCTTTTTGTCAAAAGGGCACTTTTGGCGTGCAGTATTTTGCTAAAAGGGCACTTTCGAGTGCGCGGGCGTTTCTTGAATGCTTCCTCTTGCATGTTAATTTATATGTTATTAATAATTGTTAGAATATATTATTCTCATTATTATTAAACAAATTCAAATATAATGTGGACCTTGAGGAATAAATTAATTACAATGTATTGTTATTAGAGATTTATTATCATGTTTAAAAAAATATATATATAAAAATTTGTAAGGGCAGGGGGGGCCCTAGGATGGGCAGGGCGGAGTTTCGGGAGGG
Source organism: Dreissena polymorpha (assembly GCF_020536995.1). Lineage (NCBI taxonomy): Eukaryota > Metazoa > Mollusca > Bivalvia > Myida > Dreissenidae > Dreissena > Dreissena polymorpha. The sequence continues at coordinate 21,174,455 of NC_068359.1, read as the reverse complement.
CAGGGCGGGGCGCCCTTCAATCAAGGCCTAACTGGAGCACTGTATGTTAGTAATTGAAATTGAAACAAAATGGGTGAAAATTAGGTTTTTTGTCACCAAAAAGAATTATAAAGTCACTGCTCAAATAAGGTTTCCTGGTCTTCTCAAGATGGTATCCATGTTTTCCCAACATGGTCATTAAAAACGCAAATTTCTCCACAAGAAATAGTTTTCTGGAGAAACCCTGCCGAGAGGTTATGGCAGACATGTGTAAGTTTGTATAAATCCTTTAATTATTGTAGTGGCTTGTAGTGCTTCAGCAGCTGGAGTTTCACTTCTTTATATTGTAGTGGCTTGCAAATTAAAGCAGTTTTTCTTCCCAAAATGCCTGAACATTGCCAATTTTGCCCGATCTTCTACTTCAGGGAGCCACATTTCGCTCATTGTTTTAGAAAATTTGTCAGGATTTATTCTACATGTAGGCGAATAACTTTGTTATCAATGTTAATACACAGTTGTTTAAAATTGGAGTTTTAATTTTTCCAATTTACTTACCCTATGTTTGTTCATGCTAAAGTAACGAGCACTGCTCCAATGGTATTACACTGCTCACAAGGTATCGGGTTTCCTGGGGTGTAAACACTAGAAACATAATATTTATAAGTTTTTCAAGGACGAAATACTAGAGATAGGCGAACTTCTTTCGTACATTACTTTGTACCGGCGCGACATTTTGTCCTAGACTCTGTCGCACGATCTAGACGACGTTTAGCTTAAAGGGGCCTTTTTACAGATTTTGGCATGTATTGAAGTCATTAAATGCTTTATATTGATAAATGCAAAAATATTATTTAAAAAGCTCCAATAAAAGCATGAATAAAATTAAAGAAATGAAAAAAGTAACCCTCAACTGGGCTCGAACCACTGACCCCTGGAGTAAATGGAGTAAAAGTTAATCGCTTAGACCACTCGGCCATCCGTGCTCTCACAATGATTGATGTATTTAATACTTTATATAAGCAATCCTCGTATAATCACAAAATATAACGACAACAACAGAACTCTCCAAATAATTCAATCGTTTCGCGTTGCAACGCTTTATAATTTGCATGATTTTAAATCGTCATAAGATGCATATAATGCATATTTTAGAGCATGTTAAATGTTAAGTATTATTGTTTCCTCACAAATATCATAACAACAGCGAAAATTTGAGAATCTGAAACAACTGTTTTATTATTTTGTCAATTTACCAAAATGTGAAAAGGCCCCTTTAAAACGAAAAACATTTGAACGATTAATATGTCTATCAATCCCAAAATGCGACAGTCGTTATACACGTATTGGGTTTCTTACTGTCGTCTTCTTTTTGTTAAATCCGATAAACTGTCTCAAAAGAAACGAAAAGAATTACAATATGACGAATAAAACACGATAAATCGCCGTCCATTCGAAGATGTATAAATGTATTGAGAGACGTTTCTGTGATGTCCTGATTTACATATATGTATTGGGATGGTACAACCCTCTTTTACTGTTAATGCCATAAGTATAATTGACATTGTCGACCAATTCAGGGAGTGGAAATGTAAAGATATCTTAAGAAGAAATGCATTTTAAAAAGACTTTATGTGTAGGAATTAACGCAGATACTATGTTTTTCCTAAATAAATAAGTTAAGGAAAGATGAGTGGAAACTTGAAGTCTCGGACCCCTGATATTCGCGCCATATCAACGAGACTTCTAGATAATTAGATAATAAGGACTCCATGACCTATGATTTATTTGGGACTTGCTCTGTGAAAAGGGGGTTTGATTCATGCGCTTAGTTTTGTCCAAGATTAGTCTGTGCAGTCCGCACAGGCTAATCAGGGACGACACATTCCGCTTGTTTAGTTTAAAGAAAGTCACTTCTTAGCAAAAATCCAATTTAGGTGGAGAGTGTCGTCCTTGATTGGCCTGTGCGGACTGCTCAGGCTAATCTGGGACGACACTTTACACACATTCATTAAACCCCATTTTCACAGAGCGAGGCTCATTTGATATTAACTCAAACATCATTAGTTATCAATACTATATATTTCTGTGATGCATCTAAGTGCAGTTTCTTACATGTACCCGTAAATGTGCTTCGTGAAAACAAGCTGATCTATTATATATTTATATTATGATATCTGTTTGTAGTATGTGTTAATGCGTTTTGAATATTTATTAATAAATGTATTAAGTAAATATTTGGTTCTTATCAATTCATACGCAGAAAATAGTATGAAGTTTATGCAGTATAGATATTCATGTACTGGAGATGCATATCTGTTGGAGACTAATATAAGTAAACACATTATATAAGAATCCGTTTGACTCGAAGTTCGGAAGGCTCGAACTTTTTTAGTCGGTCTTATCGAGTTCAAACCATCGGGTTACAACTGTACCACTCTGGCACTCTGGATCAGCAGAAGATTTATTTCTTAAATCTGCGATTTAATTGATTCGGAGAGCAGACGATTTATTGCATAAAGCTATCTTACGGTTATTCCGGAGATAGCCGATGCATCACGATTGCGTCCGAAGATGTTTGGATCAACTTGGGAATCCTGTTCGTGCAGGATGTCCGTTTTTAAGTTTTAGTTTTCAGTTTTAGTTTTTAGTTGTGGGATTTCCAGCATTTAGTCTTCCAATCACATTTACTCTGATGCTAATAACTAATTAGTATTTTTATAAAGATGAAAATATATTTATGAATAAAAATTTATTGGTACTAAATATTATTTATTTGCGTTATTATTTAAGAGATTTAATGTTTATTTCGGATTATTTTATCGTTTTATTGACTAAACAAAAGTCCTTTATACATGTTTTACCTGAATGTAATCAGTGTTTTTTGCCAACCAGTCAGTGCGCATGCGCGGAAAATCCCCAATGTAAACAATAACAATTTACTCGTCTATACGACCATCAGTGTTTAAATATATACCGTTATTGAAAAGTATAAATAGAACTGAACTTATCAAATTATCTTCATTTATAAAAGAAGCATTAGGTGTACGTTCTGCCTTTTATAACAACATTGTGTAATTGTTCATCTCCACTGCCTATTGGCAGTCATTAATATACCGACTCTAATTAACTATTGTTACATGGATAATAATTACTTCTTTTTTTCTGTTTATAAACTGTATGTTTATAAAAAAAAACATTGCTGTATTGTATTTCTTTTACACAATTGTTTAAATGAAATGTCGTTAGTGTGTAAAATTCACGTTGTGACCGTTGTCACTTTGTAAACTATTTATTGTGTTATAGACGATGCACCATGTACAAGTCTGAAATAAACTATCTATCTATCTTTGAAACTTTACGTACCCCCTATATTATATAGGTGTTATTGTCGGTTCATTCATAGCAGTATGAATGGGCAATAATTACATGTGCGAACAACTTTGATAAATTTGACTCAAGTGTTGATTGAGTCAGAGACGTAGATAACAGAGATTGGCAACTTGTTCTTATGGTATATCCAAGCCTGCCGAGTTCTCACACGTTACGGGTAAAAGCAACAAACTTAAGAGCGAATTTAGAGCGAGTGCCTTGTTGACATTGACTTAATATGTTATTTTTCAATTGCTGGGTAGTGTTTTCACCAGACCAATTCAGAAAACAAGCGACATCATTGGAGGTTACGTTAAGAATCGTTACAAACATTACTGTATTTTTACGCTATTCTCGGAAAACACACGTTGGCTCCAATGTCAGTAAACGTGTGACAAATTTAACTAAGAAAATATTCCCTGGATATTATTAATTAAATTTGACATTTTTATTAAAGTACTGATTCGGTTTGATGACTACCCTCTTTTTATAGTGATATTCTGTTAGATAATAAAATTACACCAGATTTTATTTACCCCATTTTGCCGATGCATTTGATTTTCAATTTAAACTCTTCATAGTTTTAGCGAATAAAACTTCTAATATAAACTATGGATCACATCATATGTGGTATCATTTTAAAGTGCAGATTGGGTTTTATGTCTGCCCATATTTTCATTGTGATATTCCTTTAAATAATGAAGTTGTGCAAGTTTTAATTTTACCCTATTTTTCACATACTTGTTTTCAGCCATTTTGGTTTTCCATAAAAAAACATGCATATTTCGAGTGACATAAGCTAAAAAAGGGTGCGTTGCATCATATCATAACTGATATTTTATTATATGTGTTAATTTTATTGTATGTTTTGCACATATTTTCATACTGGTATTCCTTTACATGAGAAAATTACACCAGATTTTATTTCCCCTATTTTGAGGGTGCATGCTTTAAGCTAAAAATTGTTTCAATCCAAACTCTTCATAGTTCTAGCGACTAAATCTGACAATATGTACTATGGATCATATCATCAATGGTATCGTTTTAAAGTGCAGACTGTGTTTGAAGGCTGCCCATCTTTTCATTTTGATATTCCTGTCAATAATGAAATTATCCAAGTTTTAATTTGTCCTGTTTTTCAGGTATTTGCATTCAGTCGTTTTGATTTTCCGCAAAAACCTTGCATATTTTGCGTGACCAAAGCTATAAAAGGGTGCATTGCATTATATCATAACTTATATTTTTTTAACGTGCTAATTGTAATTTATTAAGTCCTATATTTTCATTGTGATATTCCTTTGCATAAGAAAATAACACCAGATTTTGTTTACCCCATTGTTTGGGTGCATGCTTTACTCCAAAATTTGTTTCAATCGGATCCAAACTCGTCATAGTTCTAGCGACTAAAACTGACAACGTGTACTAAGGATCATATCATCAATGGTATCATTTTAAAGTACAGACTGTGTTTTTAGGCTGCCCTATCTTTTCATTTTGATATTCCTATAAATAATGAAATTATGCAAATTTTAAATTATCCTGTTTTCATATATTTGCAATCATCCGTTTTGATTTTCCGCAAAAACCTTGCATATTTTGAGTGACCAAAGCTACAAAAAGGTGCATTGCATCACATAATAACTTATATTTTTTAAAGTGCTGATTGTACTTTATTTAGCTTCACGGTTTCATAGTGATATTCCTTTGCTTAAGAAAGTTACACCATATTTTATACACCCCATTGTGCAGGTGCATGTTTTAATCCAAAAAGTTTCCATCCAACTCTTAATAGTTGTACCCACTATAACTTAAAACCTATACTATGGCCTGTAACATAAACTTTATTATTTTACAGTGTAGATTGAGTTTTATGGCTGCCATATTTTCATTGTGATATTCCATTAAATAATGAAATTGTTCAATTTTTTAATTGATCCAGTTGTTTAGACATTTTCATTCAGCCTTTTTAATTCTAAGCAAAAAAGGAAGACTGTGTCAAAAGTAGAGTAATGTAGTAGCAACGTAGGGCGATGTAGGAGCAACAAAGAGCAATGTTACTATGTAGGACCAAAGTAAGAGCGGACAAAGCAGGAGCAACGTAGTGCGATTTAGGAGCAACGTAGAGCAATGTAGGAGCAACGTAGAGTAATGTGAGACAAAACGTAGAGCAATGTAGTAGTAACGTATGGCTGAAGATGTTGGACAATGCAGACAGCTTTAGTTAAAAGAATAGCCGAACTTAGCGGTGATGACAACATTCAAAGAGGCAAGAAAGGCTGCTCATATATTAATTTCAAGTGGACTCCATGTTGCTAGATGACTTGATGCATGATCAGCTCTACGCGCTATCAGAATATTTGTCACTCCATGATGCTTTACGGTCTAGATGTAGATGCAAAGACGTAGTCTCCTAGACAATTGAGAGCTGGCACAGACACGGTCAATCAAGCAGTTGTTTATGCTTCAAATAAATACCTCCGATGCAGATAACTATCTGTTGAGCGGGCATATCCCAGATGAAGCTATGATCAATAACAGAGCTATTGTGACTTTCAAGTCGATGACTCTACAGAAAACATGCAGTCGAAAGTTGTCTCGCCCTACGCCAAATTAGTGCAAATACATGCAAAAAACTGTTTAATTAAAGTAAAATACTCCTTGCCAAACATAAGTCGTGTGTTATCCACAAACTATCTTAGAACCCATATGGAAAAAGGAGTCTCAAAACCGCAAATTACAGTCATTGGCACGATTTAATATTTGCGTAATTTTGAAAACAAGTAAACAAAGACATATACATATGTCATGTAAAGGTACGAAGCTGTAAGACGAACCCTTTATAGGAAAAGGTAAACATAATTATTGCCTGTACTTAACATAAGTTAGAAACTGAAGGCAGAGAAGCTGAAGGGGTTTGGGTTTCAATGTGAAAGAATCATTTCTCTATACACAACCCTTTGCATGCTTAGAAATTTGTCGTCTGCTAAAATGTCGCCTGCTGAATTTCTAAAATTAGCATTTTCTTCGATTTTTTTCCAAAGAATACATTCCGAATAGCAAACAGTTTGGATTCTGATGAGACGCTACGTTTTGTGGCGTCTCATCTGGATCCAAACTGTTTGCAAAAGCCTTTAAAACTCGGTTCCAGCGCTGAAAGGGTTAATTAAACACGTGAAGTTATGTTTTCACAATTCTAAAACAATCTTCCACGTGAACAAAGCTATATCCCCAAACCTCAAAACGAAAAAGTACGTATAATTGAAAGAAAATGCTCATCGGAATCTGTTGATGGAAATGAAACCATCGATGTGATGTGTCATCGTGCCGGTTCGCCTATACTAGCGGAGAGGACACATAGGTAGCAAATAACACGGATATGTCCGAGCGGTAGAGAAAACTCTGTAGAAGAAGATAACAACACCGTTTAAGTTGATTTCACTCTGAGATTTAAACTGTGCTTTATTTGTCAGAGTTTTGTCTTGTTTGCGGATTAGGATTGTGTACTGTGTCGACAAACTACATGGTGAAAAGGGATACGTATAATTATATCTACGCTTTGATTCATTATATTTCTTAATGCGTACATGTATGTGCAATTTAGTGAGTACTAGTATTTCATTGATATTAGTAATCGGACGTCTGTTTGCGCGCTTCGTCAATGTCAGCCATATAACCGCGATTAGTTAAGCAACTACATGTATGTAATACCATCCCCGATTAATCTAACCACATTTTATCAGTTTATTACTATTAGTAGATCTACGGTGTAAGGACATTATCCTCCAACCCGACATCATCTTCCCCTCTTAGATAACGCATTCCACTTATAATGAATTATAACTTATTATTTTTTTCATCAGAATATAACTATTTTATTTCTATTCTTCATCTATGTATTCCAACATATTATAGTGTCAAACAATAATATAATCATAATCAACATATTTCAGTATATTACACATCATTTCTATAAATAGTAAATATTGACATTACGAGCGGGTCGTTTTCGTATCCACAGGCTCAATATGATCATATCGGCCCCGGACAGATCTTAGATACCTGAAATGAATCCGATCGCGCGACGCCAAATGTCCACACTCAGTCTTAACCAACGATCATAAATAACATTAAGCTCAAAATCATCCTAAATAATCGAAGATAATGATAAACGTGCAACACAGTCAAAATAATGGAAATATTATTACTACTTATAACCGCGATTTGATTTGAGCTTTTAAAGGAACCGTCAAACACAATTTTACCTCAGTAACACATTTAATCCAATGCCTGTACAAAACAAAAGTAAAAATACAGTGAACACACTGCCGGATAAAGCCTCGAGGAGGCCCATAGGCAGTTAAACCAGTGGGAGCCCACGCCCCAGGCCCCTAGTCGGCCTAGTGTTTACAAGAACGCTGGTGCTCATTGAATTTGATTTTTTAATCAGCATAATTTATTATATGAGCCAAGGCTCATACTGAGAAAACTTGGCTTAATGCATGTGGTTAAAGTGTCTCCCAGATTAGATTAGCCTGTTTTGAAAAAATGATATAAATAATAGACTTTGTCAAGTCATTAGATCATAATGCTTGCTAATAAAGTAAAAAAAAAAATTCTTCAACGTCTAATGGTGCTCCATTATGTCGGGGGCCCATATGAAGTTGCCTACTCTACCAATGGGTTATCCGGGACTGAGATTCCATTTTCTGTTCTTCCATCAATTAACATAAATTTAACATGAATCTCAGTACTTGTTGTAAACGTTAAAATCGAACACCAACCATTCTGACAAAATAAATTACAAAATCCATAACTTATGATGGCTGAAGTCCTGCTGTCTCAAAAGGCGTTCTCAACAGATGGCACTCTCTTACACTGCGGTTCATCATTGTGTACACACCGGTCTTACTGACAATAACGTAGTGGCGTCACCATCTATGTATAAAATGGCGGTTCATTACATTTACGTCTGCTGAGGCACGAACGACAACTCTGCTAGGAGAATGAACAGATGGTTGTGGCACTCTGGACCCAATCGGCTTTTTATTGCATAAAGTAGCACTCTTTACGGAGACTCCGGAGATGGACGAAGTGTTACGATTGATGGTTGTGGCAGACCATTCTATACATAGATGGTGACGTCACTACGTTATTGTCAGTAAGACCGGTGTGTACACAATGGTGGCAGACAAAATTGGCTCCTCCGCGGTTACACGACACAGATTGTTGGTGTGATTGTTGTCTACCAGCGTCGCGTCATGGACGTATTTCACAACACAAATATGTGTCTTATCCTATCATATTGTGTTATCATTTTCCTATGCATAATTCTTTCAAGAGTACCACACCACTATACGTTTATTAAGTAGGAAAAAGCTAAGTCAGTGCATTCTTACCCTATGCTGCTTGCCGGACACAAGAATGCAAAGAACTAGCCCTTTAACATTATGCCAAAACAACATTATTTTAGTGGCAATATATCTTAGGTTTTCACTGGTACTCCGAGTGTTTGTTTTTCCGTTTTGCCTTTTTGTGTGATATCTGGGTATACTCAATGGTTTTAAGGTTGCATATGTTTCGTGGTAAACGACTGTAAGAATTGTATTTATTTTAGTCAAATTACCTTGTTATAGTTTATGTTTGTAATTAAAAACGCATACAACCAAGCATTATAGTACGGCCTTTTAAAAACCTTTTGTGGCTTTTTCCTTTATTTCTCGACGATGATCAAGAAGTTAAGGTTCTGATTCTCTGGTCTGTTTGTAACCAGTAGCTTAATGGACATTAAATTAAAAAGCAATCTCTGGTATTTTTTTTAATTGTAATCGCGATGTAGCTTTGCTTATAGTTATTTACATTTAATGAATACTGTATGATTGTATGGATACATTTGGGCCAATAGTGAGCTTTTTAAAATCGGTCTTAATTTCAACGCTTTGCATTGACTGTTTCAAGGCGGTGAACCCAGTTTTGTTTTTGTCTGTTTGGTTTGAACGTGTGTGTCTGTTCTACGATATGTATTTTGTTCCACGTTGTTTTGCATTGGTTCTTTGCAATAACAGTTCCACCTACCACTGGATAAAAGTTACTAAGATAATCGTTGACATGAGCATGTTTCATTATGATTACCATGATGAGCTTTTGTTTATTGCGTCGAGATAATAAAGATAGCTTATATTTTGGCGTCTGTCTGAATACTGTTGATGTTTCTCACCTTGTAGTCGTAGATTTGTGTGTTCGGTCAATACTACCAGGGACTACATTTCGCGCGAACATCTACGAAAATATTTCCGGAGATATTTGTCAAAGATAGCGATTCAAAATGTAAACAAATAAATTAAGAATAGCCAGGCAGCTTTTTTCTCTGAAATGACATTTTCTCTTAAATCACTTATCAATTGTCCCCAAAGAGATGTATTCTTACTTGTGGAAAGGGAAATAATGCATTTTTTTTATCAAACTAGATAAATCAAAAAAATTACGGAAATGTATACATTCGGCATTGTTAGTTTAAGGACTCGGATATAGTACACGCGACACTCGGTCTGAACGCTTTGATCATTTAAAATACCGGTAAGTTAATTTAATAGTACCTTAATGATTCTGAAAATGTTGTCCCATACTTTTCTGGAATAATTTTAGGTTCGTATTGACGTATGCGTACACACACGGATGGATGCATTGCAGGAATTTCATTGAAGGTATACTCACTAGTGAGTGTAGACCGGATAGCCACCGAGTACCTCCGTGTCACTCCCTGCCAGGCCAACACGGCAGTTTTGTTAAGTTCAAAACTGACGGGCCGATCCGTGACGTTCCGGAAAGATGGCAGCACCCGGGATGGTCCATGTAGCTGCCGTATTGGGTCCGGGACAGCCTATTTTTGCCTTGGTTGTCCGTGTGCGTCCTTGACAGTTTGCAGCGTGGTAGCCACGCTGAGGCGGTTGCCTCAGCTAAAATTTGCAGAGTAATGTTGAGATTACAAGGAAAGCAGGAAAATTTATGTCAAAGAATAAAATCTACATGTATATAAGAAATCGAGGCAATTTAATGAATTTAAGGCACTATGATACTTACAAACAAATATTATCATTGAGTACGATTGGTTCATGTTAAGGCAGATAATTATTTCAATAGTTGAGGTATTAAATCATTGAAGATGGAGACAGGAGAGTTGAATTAGCGTTCAATAAGATTGATATCTAAAAGTTGAAGAATAATAAAACATGTAAAGACTGTGAAAAGGTTTTTCACAATTCTTGAAACATTATTCGCTAAAATGTTTGATAGATCTGTTTTCTTCATATTATAAGGTTAGGTAGATCTATATTATTTTAGTATTTCAATAATAAATATATAAAGCACATTCTATTATCCATATACATATTATGGCTTGTATGAGAGAGCTGCGTCTCAATTTTTTTCTTTTTCTATCTGACTTCAAATTAATTATATGACTATTTTTCGGTAGTTAAGGTTGCTTCATCATTGTCACTTCAAACACCGTTTATGTTTACTGAATCTAAAACTGAATCTAAAATTGACAATAAACTTGTAGCAAAATTTTTTGTTAACTTTATTGATGCTAAACGGTCATATGTAGCGTCCACGATTCCGATAATATATGTATAAAATGTGGTTTAAATTGCACTAGAGACGTTCTGGGGGGGGGCATGCCCTCGGAACCTCCTAAAATGACCTAAGATGCTGCCTCGGCTAAAATTTGGGTCTGCCTACGCCACTGGTTTGGGAACACATTATAATGAAATACGGTGTCATTATATTGCATACATTATATAGCGATAAAATGGTGAGTTTATTGAATGGAGAAAGTTTTTCGTGCAACGCATTGTATCCGATGAGCAAAGTCCGATAAAATGTCCACATCCAAGACGCTTACCTTCGATCTGTTTCATTTATCCTGAAATTTAGATTTTTTAAATTTTATTCTGTATATAAAGCAGGTCTTGTCATGGATAAAAATTATAACGTCGATTAAAGTCAATTGTTTCCGTCATTAGTTATTTCCGGAATATGACGTAAGTAATACACAAGTCACGTGTGAACTAACCGTATATCACTTAATTTACCCGACAATTCTGTATCGGGTAGTACATGTGCTAATTGACAGGATAAAAATGCTGTACTAAAAATTACATAAGTATTATACATTTATACTTAACTACATGCTGATTCGCCCTTCTCAGGAACACAAAGTTCTGCATATGTACGTTTTTATTTTGTCCACAGTCCACGCCCGTTCGTACCGGGTCGTCAACATAACTCTGGAGTTCACATTAAATGGGCTTTTTCGCGTATTTGGTAATTTAACAAAATAAAAAAAAAATGTTTCAGATTTGCACATTTTCGTTGTAGCTATGATATTTGTGAGGAAACAGTAATACTAAACATTTACCATGCTCTAAAATATACATTATATGCATCTTTTGAAGATTTAAAAACCTGAACATTATTTAGCGTTGCAACGCGAAACGATTGAATAATTTGCAGAGTTCTGTTGTTGTCTATACTACGAGGATTGCTTATATAAAGTATAAAATACATCAGTCATTGTATGAGCATGGATGGCCGGGTGGTCTAAGCGATAGAGTTTTACTCCAGGGGTCAGTAGTTCGAGCCCAGTTGAGGGTTACGTGTTTTCTTTCTTTAATTTTATTCTCGTTTTTTTAATGGAGCTTTTTAAATCCAATCCAAAGCATTTAATGGCAAACTTCAACACATGCCAAAATCTGTGAAAAGGCCCCTTCAAGCTCTGAGTGTCAGAGGTATATCTTCTTTGAAGTGAATTTGTATTTTAAAAACATGTACAACGATCATTTGGTAACTAGAAATTTAAGGCCCACTTTAACAATACGTTTCACGAAATACGAGGTTACACCTTCAAGATCCGATTGCAGAATGATAAAAATCACCGCGTGTGTGTGTTTGTGCGAGTTTGTGTGCGTGCGTGTGTGTTTGAATTTCGGAGTTTAAGAGGTCCTTCCACGCCCGAGGCTTCATTGTGTGAGAACTCGTGTCCCAGCACTCCTAACGAATTAAATTACTTGATTTGAGAAACATTGGACGACTTTTGAGTTAAAGCTGCATTTTCAAGCTATTTATATTTGTAACTAAATATTCCAATTGTGTTGTGGTTTTGTGCTGTTGGAGGAAGCTGAAAAACCTTTAGGAAACCCCATCTGCCCGCAAACCATTCTCACGGGAACTTGTATTTTACCCCAGGTGGCTGGGCGAGAAGCGCGTGTATCAACCACTGCGCTTACTGGAAGGCCGTATATATTGTATCACCAAAATTCAAGCCGATGTTATTTAATTTATTGCCGGACCGGGGAAACTCGTGTTTGGTCCGTAACGCTGCCGTGTTTATCCGTGTCGTTAACGTGTAGGTCCGGGATGGTCCGTGTTGATAACGTATTGGTCCGTGTTTATCCGAAACTATCCGGTTCTCTGACGTGTTGGTTTGGGAAAGTCCGTATGGTCCCCGTTTTTATTGCTTATTGCTGCCTGGTTTGTCCCTGTGGATGCCGTGTGGTCACCGGGGTGATGGTCTGTGTAAGACCATCGACGCTAAAAAATCTTTAAAGTCTACGGTTTGTGGTGAATCCGGGACTGTCGTATACATCCGTGCTTATATGTGACGGGGCATCACGAACGTCCAGACCAAAGTGTGATTAATGATTGCCACAAATATTACTATTAATTGTTATATGCATCGTTGTAAAAGCGGATTAGATTAAACATTGAAAAGGTTACTTAATATTTTGCCACTGTATACATTTCATTTTCATAATGTATAACATTGTTCCGGTAAAAATATGACCGTAATACACATTAAATACTAGTACAATACTATAATCAAATAATTGGATGACCTTCCCGACATTGTATGTTTGCTTTCGTTTTCGCATGATTTTTCCGAACGGGCTCCAACACCACGATGGTAAAAAACAGGGATTAAACTTTGAAAATATTAAAATAATATTCCTACTTTGTAATAAAACACACCATTATGCATTAGTGCTTTTTTGCAAGAGGAAAACATAGTAACAATATACTGATACAAAATTCAGACACAAATGCATACATTTCCTAGAACTAAATCAATCAATAGTGGCGTTTTGAATTGCTTTAACTAAATAGCTACTATAGAATCTTAGTTTTAGATGTATCTACAACATATAGCTCGTGTGAACTGAACGCATTTGAACCTAAATAAATGTATACTTATTGTAAACAAATTGTATTAGATAATAATTGATTTAGTAAATTTTGAAAACATAATAATGAATTTAAAACACGGATATGGCCAATTGTTGTCCATTTGAAGGTGACGCATGTCAAGTTCTGAAGTCTTAACTGTGAGTAACATAAGATAAAACCACCTTCAAAACTGACAGAAAAAAAACACTCAAGACAGTACTCCTCGTAGTGAGGTATCCTCTCGTTGAAAAACCATCATGTCGTTAATTGATGGCACCTGATTTTAAAACAATAATACACTAAACAAATAAAGCGACTTAATAATTGAAGACTTAAGTGTCATTGCGAATAGACTCCAGATTGAACGTTTGTCCAGAAGAGCCCGGCGTAAAATTAGAAAAGCATTTCAATTTTAGGTTTGTTAAAGATTGCAAAAGTCAACTAAATATTTATATTTGTTTATATCTAGAGCAGGTTCATCTCACAACCAGGAGAAGTTAATGTTTGTACAAATAATAATACAACATAATCGACAAATGGCAGAATCTTCATATACAAATAAATGCAAATCCCTGTACTTAAATCTTTGTGTAACAGTACAAAGCTCGAGTTACTTCTTCTGTTCACCATTAATGAAAGCGTTTTTATTAGCGTTTGATAAAAAGGACGTAACAAATAAATAATTGCAGACAAGGCTCTCATATCTACACTCGTCATTGTGACTCCATATATATCTATCACTAATAAAGATATCCGTTTTGGCGCACTTTTGGCCGGCATATGGTACATTTGAAAGTTTTTTTTCCATGGTGTGAGCTTCAAGGAAAAATGAAGTTGATCAACTTTTGTCCCATACGCATCATATGTGCAACCGCTTACCGATATGAAACATTACATGTATCTTGAGTTGAGATCTGGTGACCAATTCTTTCCACACACGCTGCAATTGTTGGCTGATCTAAATTGTGAATCCACACAACAGAGTCCTTTCCACAAACGACAAAACTGTGTTACCACTCTTACGTGTGAATCCTCGTATGCTTTTTAAGGTCAGAGCTTGTGGCAAATCCCTTTCCAGAAACACTGCAACTGTGTGGCCGCTCTCCTGTGTGAATCCTCATATGCCGTGTGAGGTCCGCGCCCCTGTCAAATCCCTTTCCACAAAAACTGCAACTGTGCGGCCGCTCTCCTGTGTGAATCCTCATATGATTTTGTGAGGTCCCAGCCCCTGACAAATCCCTTTCCACAAACACTGCAACTGTGTGGCCGCTCTCTCTTGTGAATCCTCATATGCCGTGTGAGGACCGAGACCCTGGCAAATCCCTTTTCACAAACACTGCAACTGTGCGGCCGCTCTCTCGTGTGAATCCTCATATGAGTTGTGAGGACCGAGCCCCTGGCAAATCCCTTTCCACAAACACTGCAACTGTGTGGCCGCTCTCTCGTGTGAATCCTCATATGCCGTGTGAGGTCCGAGCCCCTGGCAAATCCCTTTCCACAAACACTGCTATGTGTGGCCGCTCTCTCGTGTGAATCCTCATATGAGTTGTGAGGTTCTCTAATTTAGAAGAGTTTAAACTCCTATACCCAAACGCATCAATATTTTTAGCAGGTGATTTTTATGCAAGAACAAGAGATTTTATAGATTATATACAATATGACAATTTAGATTACATTTTTGGAGAAGTCGATTACGAAGGTAGTTTATTCGACAAACCACGAGCGAACAAAGATAAATTTCGGCTAAACAATTTTGGCAGATCTCTAGTAAATATGTGCTGTGTTTTTGATACTCATATTTTAAACGGACGATTCCCAGGAGATAAAGATGGTCAATTTACGTGTATCTCAAACGACGGAGCTTATGTGGTTGATTATATGATTGCATCATATGAATTGTTCGATCATATTAACGATTTCCAAGTGCTCAACCGTGGCGAATCCGATCATTTTCCGATTACATGTCATATGAATTTGAAGTATATTGATGACATAAATATTGTCAGTAATAACCAAGGTAAATTATCGTATTTTAAAAAGTATAAATGGAGGAGTAAATTTGAACATGTCTTTCTAGATCGCTTAAAAAGTTTGTTTGATAAAAACAGCCAAGCATTGATTAACATTATAGATGAAAACATTAATGCAGCTATTGATAAAATTACGTCATTTTATCACGAAGCTGGCGGAGTTATGTCACAGTCTTCGAGGATGAGAGACGAACAACCGAAATGGTGGGACGAAAATTGTAACTTTCTTAAAATGCAGAAATATAAGTATGTACGGAAATTTCGGCTTTCCAATTCATCAATTGATCTAAGGGAATACAAAAATCGCAGAAACACATTTAAAAATTACTGCAATAACAAAATGCGGGAATTCCAAACAGAAAACAGAAGGGAACTTATTAATAACCGAAATAACCCAAATTATTTGTGGACAAAAATTAAACAAGCAAAACGAAATTATGCACTGACATTAGTATAAGTCCAAATGATTGGCGAAATTATTTCTCTGATTTACTATATGATAATAACGCACCACCCATATTATTAGACGATATAGCTGTAGATCCTGCTCCTAATACAAAATCCATTAATTCACCAATAATTTTATCAGAAGTCGAAGATGCCATTAGAAAACTGAAAAATGGCAAAAGCTGTGGTATAGACGGCATCCCATCAGAATATTATAAATATACTTTTGACATTTTAGCACCATATCTTGTTAAGATTTTTAACAACATTTTTGAAAACAAAGAATTCCCGAATTCATGGGGGAAAAGTATTATCTGTCCTATTCATAAATCAGGACCAACACATATGCCAGAAAACTATCGTGGAATATCAAACATAAATACAATGAATAAAATCTTCACGGGTGTCATTAATAAACGATTGTACGAATGGGCAGAAACCAACAATACAATTGATGAATCACAGTCAGGTTTTCGTATTGGTTACTCAGCTATCGATAATATATTCTGTCTACAGGCTATAGCTCAAAAATATCTGTCAAAAAAAGAGGTAGATTTTATTATTTATACATTGACTTCCGCAAAGCCTTCGATAAAATCAATCATCATGTACTCTTCCAGTCCCTACAAAGAAAAGGCATACATGGACATTTTTTAAATGTTTTACTTAATATGTATACATCGCTGTATTCATGCGTTAAAATTCAAAATACGAAAACCCAACCCGAAGGACACTCTTTGTTTTCACATGTAAACATAACATAATTTTTTAAATGCAATATTGGAACCAGGCAAGGTGATAAAACCATTCCAACGATTTTGATTATTTATCGATGAATTACCTACGATGTTAAGAGAGAAATGTGGATCTGGAAAATTCATTACTAATGAAATCCACGACATTATATGTCTAATGTTCGCCGATGATGCATCTAGCTGTGCCGAAACAGCAATTAAATTACAACAGCAATTAAACGTTTTTGACGAATTTTGTGCTTTAACTGGAATGGAAATTAATCTACAAAAAAACAGAAATAACTGTATTTAGAAACGGTGGACCTATAAGACATTACGAACATTGGAGTTTCCGGGGCACGCGAATAAATACTACATCTATCTATAAATACATGGGATTAATGTTTACACCATTATCCAATTATCTTGGAGCGCTACACATGAAAAACTAAGTGCACAAGCACAAAAAGCACAAAAAGCAATTTTTTCTATTTACAACTATAAAAAATCATTAGGGTATTTCCCGACTTAAGAATTATTTATATTGTTTGATAGTATGATCAAACCAATTCTATGTTATGGATCACAAATATGGGGTTACGAGTATATTGACTCAATTGAAGTTGTACATAACAAATTTTTAAACGAATTTTGCATGTTAAAAAACCTTCTAATACATGTCTTGTTCATGGTGAATGCGGAAGTCTCCCATTATGTGTTACCTAATTTGTCAATTATATAAAATATTGGTGTACGTTACTAACTATGCCTAATCATAGATACCCTAAACAATGTTATATAATGTTAAAAGGGCTTGATGACTCCGGAAGAAAATGTTGGGCTTCAAAAGTCAAAACAATGCTATTTCGTTATGGCTATGGAAATGTATGGATAAGTCAAGAAATTGGTGATGTTAATTTATTCATTAGACACATTCGCCAACGTATTATTGATTGTTATACTCAAAACTGGCAAAGTGATAAAAACAATTCTTCTCGCTGTCACCATTACATGTATTACAAAACAATGCTAAATACTGAAATATATCTTACCTTAGAAAACATACCATATAAACATAAAATTGCATTTTCTAAATTTAGATGTTCTTATCACAGATTAAATATTGAGATTGGTAGACAATCAAATAGCCCATTTGATGATAGACTATGTTATTTTTGTCTGGATAACAATAATATACGTGTTGTTGATTATGAATTTCATGTATTTTTCTATTGTCTAAAACACAGAGACATCCGTACCCAATATCTTTTTAATTGGTACCATGGGGGATGTTCAATATCTGATTTTTATTCATTAATGAGATCAAATAATGATGAAATTATCCATAAAGTCGCAAGTTTTGTATACCATCTGTATAACAACATCAATTCATAACTTTGTATTTATATGTATATCTACATGTGAAACAACATCAATTTATATGTATTTATATAGTTATCTAAAAATGTATAATTAAATATGGATAGAAATAGTTACAAGGCAACTATGTCATTGTATAAAATTTGTGTATATTGTGTATTTTTGGGCCGGTGGCCTGTATTAACTTCAATAAAAGTGTTTGAGTTTGAGTTTGAGTTCGAGCCCCTGGCAAATCCCTTTCCACAAACACTGCAACTGTGTGGCCACTCTTCTGTGTGAATACTCATATGATTTGTGAGGTCCGAGTCCCTGGCCAATCCTTTTCCACAAACACTGCAAATGTGTGGCTGCTCTCCTGTGTGAATCCTAATATGCCGTGTGAGGGCCGAGTCCCTGGCAAATCCCTTTCCACAAACACTACAACTGTGTGGCCGCTCTCTGGTGTGAATCCTCATATGAGTTTTGAGGTCCGAGCCCCTGGCAAATCCCTTTCCACAAACACTGCAACTGTGTGGCCACTCTTCTGTATGAATACTCATATGATTTGTGAGGTCCGAGTCCCGGACAAATCCTTTTCCACAAGCACTGCAACTGTGTGGCTACTCTCCTGTGTGAATCCTCATATGCCTAGGCGTGAACTGATGACAAATCTCTTTATACAAACACTGCAACTGTGTGGCCGCTCTCCTGTGTGAATACATATATGATATGTGAGGCCCGTGCTCCTGGCAAATCCCTTTCCACAAACACTGCAACTGTGTGACCGCTCTCTCGTGTGAATCCTCAGTTGCCGTGTGAGGACCGAGATCCTGGCAAATCCATTTCCACAAACACTGCAACTGTGTGGCCGCTCTCCTGTGTGAATCCTCATATGCCGTGTGAGGTCCGAGCCCCTGGCAAATCCCTTTCCACAAACACTTCAACTGTGTGGTCCCATCTTTCGTGTGAATCCTCATATGATTTGTGAGGTCCGAGCTCCTGGCAAATCCTTTTCCACAAACACTGCAACTGTGTGGCTGCTCTCCTGTGTGAATCCTCATCTGCCGTGTGAGGTGTGAACTGATGACAAATCTCTTTCCACAAACACTGCAACTGTGTGGCCGCTCTCCTGTGTGAATACTCATATGATATGTGAGGTGTGAACTGCTGGCAAATCCCTTTCCACAAACACTGCAACTATGTGGCCGCTCTCCTGTGTGAATACTCATATGATATGTGAGGTGTCAACTGCTGGTAAATCCCTTTCAACAAACACTGCAACTGTGTGGCCGCTCTCCTGTGTGAATACTCATATGATATGTGAGGTGTGAACTGCTGACAAAACCCTTTCCACAAACACTGCACCTGTGTGGCCGCTCTCCTGTGTGAATCCTCATATGATTTGTGAGGTCCCACCTTTAAGAAATTAACCCCTTGTTGACTTTAAGCCCGTTTTCATTTTGAGTTGTGATGCAAGTTTGATCTAGTACGTTTTGGTGATTTCTGAACTCCTGCAACACTGAGAACTCTGTCCCGCATACATAGCAACTGTAACGGACTTCAGCAGTTTCTTGACAGTCAGGAGCCCCTGTGAAACATCAATGATATTGACAATTAATGTTAGGACACAACATTATAATGACCAAATAAATGCTTCATGAATACATGTGCATGTGCATAAGGTGATCCAAACCAGCTAACTTATTGGTTGATAAGACAAAATTACACAACCGACAGATCAATTTAGTATTATTATAAAAAATGTACAAAAAATCTTTTCAAACAAACATGCTAGAGTTTCCAGGTAGTAAGTTAGCGATATCACTGTTACAATTGTTTGAACAAAGTCTTTAATATAATCTTGATGCCACTTCAAGAATGTTTACAATGTATTTGTTCCATTTAACATAGTAAATCATTATGTTACCTCAAACAACCAAGTTTTAACCGGTAAACTTGACCAATATCATTAACATAGCATTTTGAATAACTTTTTTAATCTGAAAGGGCATTCAATTTGGCTTGTTAGGGGTACAGAAACATTATAGGCTGGGGAATTCTTCTCAACTTCTCAGTCCTTTATTTAGGACAAGAGACAATTTGTGAATTCTATACAGAACAATAATTAACAATATGACAAATAACACAAATACAATTAAAACTGGGGTCACCATCCTTGGAAGTCAATGCAAAGCAAAGGGTGTTTAAACCAGTTTAAAGACTTATATAAACTTTTCAGTATAGATCAATGAAACAAATGTTCTGACCAAGTTTCATAAAATTGGACAATGCATGTCAATAAGTGTAGTGAAATAAGGTCACTTCCCATCAGCCTTGCTGTTGGGCTATAGCTCTTTAGCGACGTGGTTAAAGTGTCAGACTACCACTCTGGAGGTCGTGGGTTCAATCCCCGGCTTGAGCTCAGTATTTTCACATTAATGGCGACAAGGCAAAAAAGAACTGTGAATGCGGGAATGTGTCTGAGCTGTTTAATGGTTTCTGGGAGGGCCATGTGGATGCTGTAGCGGGCGTTTCTGGGCCTTGAAACATTAAAAGGGAGAGGATCGAGTGTAGTGAAATAAGGTCACTTCCAACAGCCTTGCTGTTGGGTTAGCTCTTTAGCGACGTGGTTAAAGTGTCTGACTACCACTCTGAAGGTCATGGGTTCGATCCCCGGCTTGAGCTCAGTATTTTCACATTATAATCAATGATCCAATCTTTGTTCGTAGGAGTTGATGAAGGCATAAGTATTGTGATTGGGAACTTGTTGTTTTACAGGACCCTTAGATATTTGTGTTTTCGAAAGGGTCTTTGCTACTCTCTCTCTCTCTGAACTTAAAGATATCATCTTCGAATGTGATATCTTTAAGTTCAGAGAGAGAGTAGCAAATTTGTGAATAACCAAGTCCTCAGAGAATGTTTCAAATGATTTACCTGAGCAACCTAATCTCTTATATTTACATGACATTATGGACGCAAATGTAACCGTCTAGCCCAGCTCTTTTGTGGCCCTATTTGACCTTTGACCTCTAAGATTCACATAGATCTTTAAGTTAAGAAATTGGGTTTTAGACTTAACTGTGTCTAAAAGCTGTGATCATGTAAGGACAGTTGATTTAAAATTGCCTTATTTACAGAGAACATATTAAAACACATCAAATTTTCTTACGGATGTGTATACTTTTCAACTGGCAACTTGGACTATGGGCCCTAAGGCGCTCACCTTATATCCAAAGGAACTAGACTATTCTGAAAAAGAGTTATCTGATTCATAAAGATTGGACCAAAAAGGTGACTTCAAAGTATTAATACTTTCTATTAATGTTTTGTTTTTAATTTGACCTTGTGACCTAGTTTTAAACGTCACATGACCTAGTTCCAATCGCAGCTGATATTCAATTGGGACAAAATATTCTGACCAAGTTTCATGCAGATTGTCTTATAAATGTGGCTAATATAGTGTCAACAAGTTTTCACTACAGCCATATAAATAAAATTGCCCCCTCATCAAGCAGCCATGTTTTTCAACAAACCGGAAGAAATTTAGAACGTGACCGAGAAATCAATATAACAAGTGTTCTCTGACCAACTTTCATTTCGATTGCACTAAAAATGTAACTTCTATAATAATTGTTAACAAGGTTTCACTATGTCCATATAAGGAAACATGCCCCGCCCCCTGGGGGCCATGTTTTTCAACATTGACAATCTATAACCATTTTCGACCTAAGCAGAGCTATCATTACAACAGATTTTCTGATCAAGCTTTATAAAGATTTTACCATAAATGTGACTTCTAGAGAGTTAACAAGGTTTTACTATAACCATTAAAGGACAAATGCCCCGCCCCAAGGTGTCCATGTTTTTCTACGGACCCGAATCATTTTCAAACTCAGCCCAGATATCATTTCAACAAAATGTTCTGACCAATTTGCATGAAGATTAGACGAAAAGTGTGTCCTCAAGGTTTTACTATAGCAATATAAGGAAAAATGCCTCAGCCCCTAGTGACCATGTTTTTGAACAGACCATTACAACAAATGTTCTGACTAAGTTTCATGAAGATTGGACAATAATGGGACTTCTAGAGTGTTACCTAAATTTTGATACAGCCATTTAAGAAAACCTGCCCCGAACCCTGGCGGCCTTGTTTTTAAACCAACCAGATCTTTTTTTAACTCGTCCAAGATAATAATGGGACACATGTTCTGACAAAGTTTCATGAAGATTGGACTAAAGATATGACATCTAGAGTGTAAACAAGGTTTTACTCAAGCCATAAAAGGAAAAAAATACCACGCCCACTGGAAGCAATGTTTTTCAACAGACCAGAACCATTTTCCAGCTGATCCAATACATCATAACAAATATTCTGACAATTTTTCAAGAACATTGGACAATAAAAAAGACTTCTAGAGTGTTTAAAATGTTTAACAATAGTCAAACAAGGAAAATTGCCCCGCCCCCTGGCGGCCATGTTTTTCAACCAACTGGAACCATTTTCAAACTCGTCTAAGATATTATTGGGACACCTGTTCTGAAAAAGTTTCATGAAGATTGGACAATCAATGTGGCCTCTAAAGTGTTAACAAGGTAAATGTTGACAACAGAAAACACACAATCGACCACCTATGAGCACGTTGTGCAATAATTACCTATTTTGGCAAAATAAAGGAAACAAATACAACAGGCAAAAAAAAAGGAAATATAGGAGCTTTATGAAATACATTTACAGGACTTGTGTGCAAAATACATGAAAATTTTGGAATATAGGAATCCCTTGACAGCCTCCATTTATTGGATGCTGTCAAGGGATTTATAAACAAACATTGTGAGGACAGATATTAAACAATACCTAGTGTAGTGTCTTCTAATTTTTCCTTCACATTTCCATCAGTAACAGCTTCTTGATAACTAAAAAGGCCTGCATGTAAAGTTTGGCTGGCGTGTCATTTTTGTCTGCAATGACATCAACAATGTGCTCCGCAATATGCTGTTTCAAACTAATCAGGTCCCGCATACCACGTCCACAGGTGTCGCACCAGAACAGCTTTTTATCGATGCTGTTAAAGATGTAATTATACGTCAACATGTCTGTAACTTCACGGTCACTTGATGCTGATATCCCTTGACTGTCACAGAAATTGGATTCCATGCCCTCTTTAATGCACTGGAAAACCTGTAAAAAAAGTCAAATCAAGTGTACAATTTTATTTTGACCGACCAAGAATTGGCAACACAATTTTGTCTTCCAATGTAACAATGTACACCCATGAGAACGTTGCATGATTAACTAGATATGCCATGGACGCTAAAGATTATCTTTTTTCACTATCAGCTACATATTAAGGTTATTCAGCTGAGGAAATTTAAGTCCACCATACACTTAACAAGGAGATGAATGCATATAATCTTTGTGACTATAGATTCATACATGGTTAGAAGGCAACAGACAATCATTCTGCCAAAGCTGGTCAAGCCAACTTTCCTTTCATAATAATAACTTCCAAATTAAGGTCATTTAACTTGGAAAGAAACCACATTGCACTAAAAGAGGAGTATTACTCCCTCAAGCCCAAGGACTATGCTATAGTATACAACCCAACCAAGAGGCTTTTTTTTGCAAAAACTTGTCATAGTCGAAATTGCTAACATTATAATCATAGTTCATTAATTTCATTCAACTGTGAAGATTTCGTGGAAGTTTAAGTGAAATTGAGTAAAAAATATTTTCGCAACCATACATTTTATACTGTTTAACTGTAATTGGTATCATTGCTGCAAACAAAATGGTTGATGTCAACATGCCTTCCTTAAGTTATGTCAATACATAAAGGTCAAACAGTCAAATCAACCAAGCAATTAATTATTAATTACTAAGTTAAAAAATGAAGTTAGTGTCGAAGCGTTAGTGTCGATGACAATACAATACACGTTGAAAAATATATATATTACATGTAACAATAAATTCATTTAATTCATTTTTTTTAAACGATTTCTATGAGGTTTGCAAAGGTTTATATATAATTTAAACAATTATTAATTTCTATTTCCCATTATTTTTCAATTTTGAGATCAAAGAAATCTCTAGAAGGCATTGAGATGACAATACAATCTATGTTGAAATATATTAATTTACCGATAAATGCATTTAATTTATTATAAACCTAGGTGCTTTTTTAAAAACAAACTAAGTGCTGAAGCATCTAACTATAAGTGCCGAAACGTCCAACTTCAAGTGATGTAGCAACTGAAGGAAGTACCGAGTGCCGAAGTGACTAAAGTCCAAAGTAACCAGATGTCAAACTGACTAGGGTTCAAAATATTCTATTTCCCAGATGAGAGTTGCTTAGTTTTAATTTACGCTCAAGACAATAAATAAACATGTAAATAATATGTTTTACCAATCTGTTAATATACTTTTGTGACGACAAATGATAGTTCCTATATAATGCAAGCACTTGTATGATAAGATAACAATATTCGAAAATTAGTCACGAAGAATGTTCAATGTTAAAATGTCCGTAAACTACTTCTTTCCGGAAAATACTCGCCAACTATTACCCTTGTTTAAAGAAAACTGCCATATGTCAGTTGCCAGAAATTAACGTCCAGTAAAGTCTCCAACAAAGTGTCATTGCCCACTCACCTTTTAATATCTGCAAAGCTACTTCGTCTTATATTGTTTCGTATCACAGGTGGTTAGCGTGTGGCTATGATATAAATTAGTAAATTATCATTTTGAATGATAAATAATCCTATTATAACGAAAAATCAACTTTTCTGAAAAAAATATTTCACTATCTAATATATATAATATAACAAGGTATCGAACTCAACATCACCCGGAAACGGGTTGCATCGCTTTGTACAGCCATAACTTCATCAATTGTGCAGCGATTTTCACGACCTTGGTCTTATTCAACGCAGAAATGAATTTCCTTTCAATTTTACAATGTTTATGTCTTGTTATATTTCTACAAATGTGGGTCAAATTTTAAGAAATAACACGATACACAACTCGCGTAACCTACTTGACACCGATCAGACAGGATTAATGAATGAAATCTTCAGTTGTAAAGACACACCTTCGCATTGGACTAATGAAATAACTCGTGTGTTTAAAATGTCGGTTAGTTGAAATGTATGTAAACAAAGGTTGCAAACGGCGCTGGACAGTTAGTTTTGATGCATAACGCAACGGCAAGCACGGTAAGAATGTTTTTTTCCATACGTTTTATTAAATTATGGTATCGAGGTCCGTAATTAATATCATAGCCGCACGCGAACCACCTGTGCTTCGTATTTGTCGTTATTGTTGGGTCCGTCTAAATACCGTACCGTCAAATATCGAACTACGAATACGGCCTATCGAACTTTTGAAATGTCGACCAATGGATAAGTTGAAGTAAATATAAGTCGAACTACGGATACGTTGGACAATATCTTATTCTATAAGACAAATAACTTT
This sequence comes from Dreissena polymorpha, assembly GCF_020536995.1. NCBI lineage: Eukaryota > Metazoa > Mollusca > Bivalvia > Myida > Dreissenidae > Dreissena > Dreissena polymorpha. The sequence continues at coordinate 21,148,845 of NC_068359.1, read as the reverse complement.
GAACTTTAATTAAAAAAGAGTTATCAAACTCAATTTAAAAAAGGCACGCTTACGTCAATGAAAACTTAGTTGTAACAATAAAAAAGCTATACACTTCCATCAGATCCATCTTATGTTCTTTAATGCATTTATCTGAATTAAATTTAAACTTCACTATTTTTTTGAAAACTCTGATCAACAGCAATGTGTATGAACTCAAATGATTTGTCAGGGACATTTATTTTATTCCCAAGAAAGTTTCAAAGTACGCATGACAAACACACAATCCGAACTATGTATGGGCGTAACGTCAAATGTCCGTCCACCCAGAAAATTGCGCATGTGATGTACATTAGAGCTGTAACGATTCACCCATCATTCGATTCGATTCGATTTCGATACCAAATGGTCCGATTCGATTATTTTCGATTCGATTTAGATTAAACTATGTGCTGCTTATTTTGTTAACTATTTCATGTTTGGTTTGTCCAGAGCATGAATTAATATGTTTGGTATTTGCTATTAACTTATTATGTTGTACATTTAAAGTGTTTAATTATAATAAAATTTAAAAACGCAACGTTGTTTTATAAGTAACAAATTAATGAATCAAAACGTCCTGTTAAGTTATTCTTAAATAATATAAAATGCACAAAGTATCACACGTGTTTAACAGAAAAAAAAACATGTAAGTGTATAAACAACTTCCAGTTGACTTCTTTACAGGAAGCACACAGTTTAGTAGACAAACCATATGGGTTACTTACGTCAACAAAACACGTTTTGCAAGTTGCCTTTGCATCAGAACCTTCGCGAAACCCGAAATGTTCCCATACTTTTGATTTTAATTTTGACGGTGCGTCTTCCGTTATGGTTGAAGAAGCCATTTTACCGGCTGATGTAATGCTCAGCATGGTATTCATTCATTCATTGAATGCCATATTGGCTATTTACCAATCACAAGACGTATTACAAATGACAAGAACGTTTAGATGACGGATTTGGAAAGTTAGGTTCAAAATGTGGATCACTGAGATTGCAGTGAATCGAATCGAAATTGGCCGTATTGGTATCGAAATCGAATCGGCGGCGTTGAGCCGATTTTTCGATGCATCGAACCGAATCGTTACAGCTCTAATGTACATGTTTTCTTAATAAAATTTTCATTTTTTAACATGGCGTCATGATAATAATTTTCACGAAGGTATAATGGTGTACTTTGAGTTGATATGCAAAACACGACTGTTTAGGTTCGATCCTTTAATTCAACTGCCCGTCAACAACAGTACAAATATATATGACGTCAAATAATAATAATAATAATAATAACGTGCTAATTCGCGGCAACCGCCAATCAACGTTACGTCTAAAATCTCATATAAAATTCACGACAATAATATCAAACGAATCAGCTGAAAAAATGCGCATTTCACAATATATAATACAAAAAAAACAGACATACCGACATTTAAGGAAAACCTATGTTTTTAATTACAATAATGGTTAAAAATACAATGTAGAGATGTAACATAAAACGTTGATGTAATACGGAAAACATTATTTTTCCGCCGAAGCAAACTTTCGGATTCGGCGGGAAAATACATCGTCTGATGCGGCAGACGTCAATTATTTCATGACGTCATTTTTACGTCAACCCGTCAAACAGATCATCAATGGTGACGAAAAAAGAGAGAGGTAAGTTTTGTAGAGATCGCCTTTTTTGCGACTTTTTTTTTACCAATTTGATTTTCGCACTTCCAGTGCATTATCATTGAATAATAAATGAAAAAAATAATTACATTTTAGAAATGCGTTTTTTTCTAAAATGTGATTCATATTAGATATATGTTCATAGCGTAAACACTGGCCATCTCATCGCCATTTACAATTGTACCAAAAATGTCACAAAAATTACAAAAATTCAATTTTAAGTGTTCGAAAATTTTAAAACAATATAGTTCGCTCAATTTTGAAAATTTTGCCAAAATAAAATAATTTGAGACATGCGTTTTTTTATATGAAATCTTCATGCGAAATTTCGTCTAGATAGAGTCATCAATGGCTAAGTTATTCAAGTTTTACTTTGTACCAAAAATGTCACGTTTTTTGTACAAAATCCCGACGTTCGACGTTGCAGTTGTAGTCTTTTTACGCATACCGTGATACGGGTCATGATGGGCCATCACAATTTATTATATATAAATTAATTAATTGAACAGCACTTCACAATTGTACAGTGTATAGAGTACCAGGCAGTAAAATAAAATAATTAAGTTCTTATTAAATGAGATGCGTTGTTCAGCGCAGAGTTGAAGATCAAGTCGTAACAGATGGCGGTCCAGCTTTGTCGCAATTTAATTGAACAATACTTCTGAAACGAACAGTACCGTACAGTAACATAAAATAATAAAGTTCTGAGAAAGTGAGAATCGTTGTTCGTACAGAGTTGAAGATCAGGTCTTAACAGACGGCGGCCCAGCTTTGTCGCAATTTAATTGAGCAATACTTCTCAAATGTACAGTACAGTACAGTAACATACAAAAGATCTGAATAATAAATTTTATATACACAGTTATTATACATTATAACTGTTTACAGCGGCTGATTATAACTAGTAATTATGCACTCTATTACAGGAAATTACCCTTACTGTGAAAATGAAGATTTCACAGGAGAAAGCCGCAGTCACCATGATTCCAGAGACTGTCCTAATTCCCGACCAACCGGTAGTTGAAGCGGAACAGTTAAAAAAACCTTGTATCAGAAGGGCAAGTGGTGGCATTGTTCACTGATGATGAATTATGTGAAAATTATTTAATGAAGGTAACACATCCGTTATCTAGTTCCACAAAGGTAACCAAGGATCAGTGGGGAGCGGAAATACCACAGAACACCGAAGTGTTTACTGGGTTATACTACGACAAAGTCGGAGAAAAAAGATACTCTTAATAAGGAGTCCATACGCAATTGTTCCCGCAGCATCAATTTTATACATTTGCGCACAGATTGACAGTAGCAAAGATACAATTAAAATTACAGAATATCTACACACATCAATACTCGAATGTGTGAACATGTCAACGAATGCTCTTTAAAAACTAACTGAGTGACTGTCATGTCGTTCAACTAGATAGCAAATCCTATATTTACATACATAAGACTTAGCAAATATATATTTACACACATAAGAGTTCCATTATCGCTTATTCGAGATTAGCCTGTTATTATCGAGGCTTCTGAAAATGATAATTGAGTGGATTACATATTTTGTTGATTCTTAACCACAAGCTGTTGAATAATATTCAAACTATTGTTTTATGTAATGTTAATGTATTTTCGTTATTAATGCAGTTTGATTATATAGAGGATATTTGTCGGATTCGGATTCGTACGCTCCGAGCCCTTATGTTATGCCGGGGTTCGGCCACAGTCCGCCGCCGGGGTCCCCGTTTGGTATGCAACCGCCGTGGGCGACAGAGTTATTGCAAGAAATGAAGGACATTAAGTCAAAAATGAAATCACTTGACAAAATAGAACGAGCAGTTAATCAGATCAGCAGTAAACTCTCAGAATTGGAAATAAAGGTGTCAGACATCGACAAAAGGGTTGCAGACACGGAACACGCTGCCACGTTTATAACTGCACAATACGAGGATACATCCACAGCGCTGAAAGAGGCCACAACGCGGATAAAAACTCTCAATGATGTATGTAACTCACTTGACACTAAGGTGAAAACATTAAGCGACGAGAAGTCCAAGACAGAGAACAAGCTCATGGAGCTCGAAATGAAAACCATGAAAGATAATTTGGTATTTTATGGCCTCCCGGAAGCATCGCCAGGCACGCGCGAGGACTGCAAGGCAACGGTGCTCAACGTGCTAAACAAACTCCTCGATATTCAGGAAGATATCATGATCGACAGCGCATATCGCCCAACGCAGCAAAGCCGCGGAGGGAGACCACGTCCGGTTATTGTAAAATTTCACTATAATCAACAAAGGAGATGGTCCGGAAATTATCATTTGAGGCCGAAAAGCAACAAACTCTGAAGCAACAGAACATCGGCATTGGTGTGCAGCTACCGAAGGAAGTTCGAGAAGCCCGAAAGCCGCTGTATGACGTCATGCGCCAAGCAAAAAACTCCGGAAAAGACGCGAGGTTCGTTGGGAAAGATCTACAGGTAAATGGCCAGATCTACAAGGCTGGAAACCAGGAGCGATCGGCTAACCAATAGGAGGGTCAAGAGCAGTCCATTAACATCGCTGCATGGTACGTGAATGGTCGAAAACTGAAGTAAGGGGACGAGGAGTTTATGAATTACATAAACTCGTATGATATTGTGTTCCTATGTGAAACCTGGATACGAAGTGACGCTTGCCTACATTTAGATATCAATGGCTATACAAGTGAACATATCTTTGGACAAAAATCAAAGCAGAAAAGGTAAGGAAGATGTAGTGGAGGTATTTCTCTTTACTATAAAAACTATCTTAAAGATAAAATTCATATTGTTGAAAAAAATATAAATGGATTGCTCTGGATAAAATTAGATAAAAATGTTTTTTCTCACAACACTGATGTATATTTGTGTCATGTATATAGGTCACCAAATGTAGGAAAATGTTTTCGAGCAGAAACCGATGACTTCGATTTTTTTGAATATTTAGAATCTTCTATTTTAAAGTATGATAATTTAGGATATGTATTTATCACAGGCGACATGAACAGTAGAACATCTAATGAATGTGACTATGTTTTGTTCGACAAATATCTAGATGAGAACCAGCCATTTGTTTGTAAACATAATAGTATTCAACGGCGTAGTAGTAAAGACCCAGTCATTGATGCGTAAAGGTGGGTTCCCACTGCCGATCCGATCAACTTGATCATCCCGATCACCGAAATTTCCCGACCGAACCCGACCAAGCTCGACTAAAAAGGGTATACACGACTTCTTCTCGACCTCTTGTCGATAACACACGACCCCCACACGACTCATTCACGACGTCCACTCAACCATCTTTCCGATTTCTGCTCGATCATCTCGACCTATACCCGAGCTCTATACGATCTCAGCTCGACCAAGTGGACCTCAGCTCGATCGCCACCAGATCTTCACATGACCAGATCGTGATGGTCGTACTACAGTCGTAGCGATCTAAAATAACTCGGGTAGAGGTCGAGCGGATCGGGTACAGATCTCGTGTATGGTCGAATAGCAATCGGAAAGTGATCGTGTACGGTCGAGTAGCCGTCGGGTAGCAGTCTAGTAAATTAGTAAATCTGTACATCAAATCGAAAAGAGGTCGAGTGGATCGTGTTGCGATCTAAAATAACTCGGGTAGAGGTCGAGCGGATCGGGTACAGATCGTGTAAAAGATGTCAATTCGATCGCCACACGATTGCTTCACGATCAACTCGATCTTCTACTCGACTAATACACGACCACTTCCCGAGCGCTTCTCGATCCATTTCCTACTCGCCCGCTACTCGATATTTTTTGACATGTCAAAAAATATCGGGTAGGAAGCCCGACCAATTGCCGACCGCCACCGACCGCCCCCGACCACTCATGCCGACCGAACCAGACCAGTACCCGACCGCTTGGTCGGGCTTGATCGAGTTGATCTGATCGGCAGTGGGAACCCAGCTTATGGTAAACAATTGTTACAGTTATGTCGTGCTACGGGATTTGTAATATCCAATGGGCGCTTAGGTAACGATAAAACAGGAGAGTTCACTTTTTGTAACTCAAGGGGTGCAAGTGTAGTTGACTATCTTTTACTAAAATACGAAACGTTTCAGCTGATCGAAAACGTTTCAATTAATTAAAACAATGAATTTTCAGACCATGCTTGTTTATCGTTTACTATTAAAGGCATTATAGTAAAAACATACCCTGATCCACCCACACACAAGTGGAACGATCCATATATTGCGTTCGACATCGATATGGTTGATTTGTTCCGACAAGAGTTATCCCTCAAATTAGAACATTTGCAACCGGTCAACTCGCCGGCGAGCAACGATGATATGTCAGATATTACGAACACATTCACACAAACAATATCATCTGTAGCAATGTTCGTATTCGGTAAATATAAAAAGATGCCTAAAACTAGTTGTAACAAAACCTCGCAAAACTAACAAACCATGGTTTAACGAACAATGTGCCACGGACAACAATGACTTTAAAACAAAAATGAATAATTATAACCGTAACAGATCAGCGAAAAAAACAGGATCTCGTTTACCAAAGCAAGAACAAAGTATAATAAAAGTAAGAAAAAAGCATTGTTTGCTTACAGGTACAAAGAAGGACATCGCTTGGATAAAATGGCATCATTAAACCCACGTAAATTTTGGAAAACAGTAAAAAAAAAGAAAGGAGACCTTGATACGAAATCTTTACATGCAAATGATCTGTTTGAACATTTCAAAACATTATTCGATAATAAAAATGAAAATCACACTCACATACGTGACGGTTCGAGTTCAACTATAAGCGATCACTTATTAGATTCTGATATTTCTGAGATTGAGATAAAAAAAAAGCTATTAATCAGCAAAATAACAACAAAAGCCCCTGATCAGCTCCAATTAGAGCTATTTAAACACACTGCCGATATAATTATACCATTTCTTAAACATATTTACAATCGTGTATTCAAAACGCAGTAATATCCACATGAATGGGGAAAGGTAATCATCACTCCGATATATAAACAAGGGGATGCAAACGATGCAAAAAATTATAGAGGAATAACACTTACCAACATCATTGCAAAAATGTATTCCCAAATATTACTGAATAGGTCAAAAGAATGGTCAAATAACAATAAAAAAATTACCCCGAATCAATTTGGATTCCAAAAAGGAAAATCAATATCCGTCTGTATTTTTATTTTGCAATCAATTATAACAAAATTGTTGAGTGTAAAAGAAAAACTGTATTGCGTCTTTATAGATTTTCAACAAAGTTGTCTACCTCCTTTAGTTATAACTCCGGCGTAAAACAAGGAGACCCGAGCTCTCCTCTATTAGCAATCTTTTTCTCAATGATTTGATTGACTATATAACTCCAGACAGACCCGAAATTATAACCTTAGAAAATATAAGGCTATTTCTAATATTATACGCTGATGACATGATATTGTTTGCCATATTTCCAGAATGTCTACACCTTATGTTAAAAGAAGTCGAGAATTATTGTAACTTATGGGGCTTAAAAATAAATGTCTCCAAGACAACAGCAATGATATTCGAAAACGGAAGGTCACGTTGTATTGATCTATCTATTTATAACACAAAGATAGAATTCGTTGATTCCTTTAAATATCTCGGCGCAGTTTTATTTAAGAACGGAAATTTCTTCAGAACACAAAAAATACTTGCACATCACGTCCTCGTTCTCGTTACATAAATTGTTCCAAATATTTGAACAATTTGAATTTCCAGTATCCCAAAAAGTTAAACTATTCGATATATTAGTTGGACCTATACTACATTACTGCGCTGAAATATGGGGCTCAAAGCCCGGGCACTGACGCTGAATTTATACATATCAAATTTCTAAGATATATCTTAGGAGTAAAAAAATCGACTACTACAGCAGCGCTCTACGGATAATTGGGAAGAGTGCCATTATCAGTCCACCGTAAATATATTATGATAAAATATTGGAAAACAAAAATAACTTAGCCAGAAAGCAGTCCTGTGAAAAAGATATATTACCTACTTAAAACAAATGATTTGAATAACAAAACATACAAAAATAAAATTTGGGCTACACAAATTAAAACAAGATTAAATGAACATGGTCTGAGTTCAATATGGATTTCTGAGGAAATCGATGACAACTGTTTAACTCTTGTAAGACAAAGGATATATGATCAGTATTTTCAAAAATGGTACTCTGACATAAATAATTCATCCAAACTAACAACTTACTCAAAATTTAAACATACATTTACCCGTGAAAAATACTTAGACGTAGTCAAAGAAAATTACCTTAAGCGATCACTTGCTCAATTGCGAACGTCATCACACCAGCTTGCTACAGAAACTGGGCAATATTCAAATACTCCGCAAAATGAACGGCTTTGCATTTTCTGCAATATGAACGCGGTAGAATCGGAATATCACTTTTTGTTAGTTTGCCCAAAATACAAGGATCTCAGAAAAACATTCTTCAAACCTTATTTTTGCCGATGGCTTACTGTAAATAAATTTATCGCACTTATAAATTCAGAATCAAAAATTGTACTCAATAATTTAGCAAAATTCATATTTTTGGCAAATAAGACAAGAACATTGCAGAGTGATTAAAAAAGAATCATTACAATTGTTAATATCACTCTATACATCATTGTTTGCATATGTACTAACTATGCTCTTGTTAATCAGTGTTGTTAATTGAATGTCTTACCCACTGTATATTTGTTCTATATACTGTTTGCTATTAACATTGTATATGTTTTATGCAATAATGAATATGGTATGGTATAGTAAATTTTCTTTTTATTTTATGCTTTTTTTTTCAAAGTTTATATAGATTGTAAAAGAGTTTAACTAAAGAATTTCGCTGGAATAATGACGTCATTTCGTAAAAAATGACGTCATTTTACAGTAAACAGTGAAAATTATCGATAATTTTCACTGATAATTTTCACTGTTTGAAACAGTGAAATTATCAGTTTTAATTCACTGATATTTCTCTACAAACCACCGGAAAGCATAAAATAAATAATATAATATATCCAGACGTTATCAAACGTCATGTGTTGAATGTACGCCGAGTTGTTAAATTTTGACGTCGTTTTGACGTCGTTTTCATGTTACAAAGTGTAGTCGAACTTTTTTGACGTTACGTCATAGGAGTCGTTCGCTGATTATTTATCGTTTCTGTAAAAAGTTACTGTCAAGTAAACAAAACACGTCAAAATTGTTTTTTAAAGAATTGATTGAGTCCAGTTCGATTTGTTGTGTTTCGTTACAAAAATAATATGCCTTACAAGATATGTCATAACACGGAGCGTATATTGATAGGAGATGAATCGAGTATTTGACCCTTACTGTAGTAAAGTCAATCTTATGCAAAAACTAATCATCCGATTTTATTGGTTTATACGTTATCTTGTTGCTTATTAATTCCTCCTTCAAAAATATAACTTTTAGTATATTCCCGTTGTAATTAATAGCGAGTTAAACACAAGAATTAAACATTTTATGTTTTACCACCGCGCGTTAAACCGTGTCGTAACTGAGTCACGTGACCGGTAACTATCGATTAGCGTACATCGAAGCGCCGAGGTTATACATTTTGATGTACCCCTTAACGTCTTTTTTAAATTATACTTTCATTCCATGGCTGATTTTGACAAAGTATATATCACCGAACTGATGCTACGGTCTTGGCGATTATGCTTTTGTTTAGATACCGGCCATTTAATTTCCTTGCCATATTACAATTGTTAATATCATTCTATACATCATTGTTTGCATATGTACTAACTATGCTTTTGTTAACCATTGTTGTTAACTGTATGTCTTAACCACTGTATATTTATTCTATATACTGTTTGCTATAAACATTGTATATGTTTTATGCAATAAAGAATATGGTATGGTATGGTATTTGTTTGGAATAAATTGAAACATTTTGTTCACGAAACATATCAATAAAGCTAATTATTAATGAAGCTTTATAAATTAACGATTTCAGCTCTTGTTTATAACACAGAAAGGGTGTTTATTTTATGATGAGACAGTGAATATAGCAGACCCTCTTGATATTTTTTGGCTTTGAACACTTCAAATAAAATGGGTGTCAAAACCATTCGTCGTTTGTTGTTTATTTTCAAGAGGAAATTATGTATAATTATATGAAAAGTTATTTACCTTTAATTATCAATTAATTAAAACTATTTCAAGATTCTTGAAAATCACTACCGAAAGATATATCAAAAGGATTCGCTATAAACGCTGTCTCATCATTAAATTAACACCCTTTCTGTAATTTTTTAGTATTACACTCAGCCTTAAATAACAGTTTTGTACTGTCCAAATTCACTAGAAAACATGTAATAAAAATGCTGCATAGGGATAACAAAATGTAGAGATTAAACATGAACAGACAAACAATTATATTATTGAAAGTCGACATTTTCACAGGTGCCCTTGACTCAGGTTTTATACATCATCAGTTCACATCTCCAGACTATTTGCAAATGTGATAAAAAAATATAGATTATATTAAGGCTATCCAATCCGTCCCATTCCACTTGTCAATTTAATAAGTTGCATTACTTTACACAAGCAATATCAATTTAGCCCGCATTAAGCAAATTTAATGAAAAACACCTGTAGCTTAGGACTTTTGCGTAAGACGGCTACATGCAACGCAGGTAATCCATGTTGCCGGCGGCGGATGCCACGGGAACACGCTACACACACGTCCATTGGGATAAATACTTAGAAATTAATTTTCAAGTTGCATGTAATATATTTAAAAAAAGATAATGCAACAGTACGTGCATATTTATACACCTTCTTAAAGCGGGTATATACGATTAAGTCAAATATTTATGAATTTATATCAACTGTGTAAAAAACTTATTATAAATATATTTCAATATAAATTAAAATAAAAGTTAAGAAGAACATGTGTCGAAAAATGCGAAGTAAGCCAGATATTTAATTCTGAAATTGAAAACGGCTGTACAGCCGAATTCGCCAGCATGTATACCATACATGTACGATGTGCATCTAAACTTAGTTTAACGGTTTATTTGAAATTCTGCAACGATATCTATTCATACGACACACGAACACTAACTCCGATCCTAATACAAAGACGAATGTTTCGGTTATTGTAGGAAAATATGTACGTCACTATCGGCTCGGGGCGTTAATTTGTCTTTGCTTCATTTTATAAAATTCGGCCTTAATGTATAATTTTTCTTGCCTATTTTGTGTTATTGTAACATATTTTATCAATATATTACAATTAAACACATATAAAAAAATCGTATATACCCGCTTTAAAGTGGACAACATAAAAACGAATCTGATATGCTTTTACAAATTTGCCAATTGCAAACTCGCTTTCTTGTCTGATATGAGGCATAATAATTCAATGCATTACATGTGTTTGACAATTCCGTCAATTCTATTTTAATTGCATATGAGCGGATGAATCACGCAGAGACTGGGGCATATGTTATACACGTGTCACTCATAAATCCATAAATACCATAAACCTGCAAATTATCTCCCGGGGTTTACAGCCGCTGTAGCCAAATTCCTTTCCTGTTATCAAGGCGTATGTGAATGTGTTACAAATATTAATGTAATCTGGTAATATGTTATTGTCTGGCAAATACAAATACATACAAATACAAATTTTATTTAAAGTCGGTTTGTACAGAACAAGTATAACATTAGCGATGTGTCGCTATTGGCATCGCTTAATTAGCATATTTCGGAAAACAAAAGAACCAGATATTCAATAGTAATTGTATTCGTAAAAGTTAGCTTTCTGTATCTTCATTTGAGTTTTATGTGGCTTAATTAGCATATTTCAGAAAACAATAGAAACAGATATTAAATAGTTAATGTATACGTAATAGTTAGTTTTCTGTATCTTCATTTTTGAGTTTAAAAAATTTCGTTGTATTTAACTAAAAAATGTTAAAAAAATATCAAAATTAATAACAATTTATTCGTTGAAAATTCTTCGCTAATTAAAATAGCCAACACTGTAAATGTAAACAACATTAAACAAATTAATTATTCGTGATAACAAACCTCACACACTAGCTTCATTTCTGTCTTTGTTTTTATACGATTTATCATCCTCAATCAACAGAGGTAATTGTATCACTAAACAACAGGATACATTTTGGAGACATAAAGTATGAAATGGTTTCTTGCAATGCTTACATTCATCTAGTTACACAATTCAAATAACCATTCTAATCACAACTTTAGCAATTAAAGAGGACGTTCTACTAATGTTGTTAAAACTTGTTGTCCAACCCTTTGTTTGTATATTCACATGTGACATGAGTAACTTGTACAATTCAACACCGTTATTTCTAAGACCGATAATCCGAAATCACCGTTAAATCGAAGTATTTGTTGGGTCCCGATTTGTTTTTTCCTTGTTTAATGTAAAATTTAATGGTTAATCCGAACTTCATTAAACCGAAGAAATCATTAATTCGAGGTGATTCTGTCGGTCCCAGCACTATATTATTAATCCAAAGCCAAAACTGCAGACACAAATTAAAACCAGCTGCTATTTCGCACGTTTGTTGTCTGCGCGTGGCGTGTTAATTTTTATAATGTCGTCAAAGGCCGATAATTATCCATGTAACTTATTTAGATATGCAAATTAAATGATTTTACATACCGACAGACATTTCACATTTTTATTTCAAATCAATAAAGCATTTTCGATGCATAAAAAATATCAAAATTACGTATAGAGGAATATTATTTTCATCTTGAAAATCTAGCAGAAGCTTCATTTACGAATATTAAATATTAGGCAATATTTTATTTATAGTAAAACCGACACACAAAGAATGTGAAATCGTCTTGAAAATAAAAATTCAAAACATGTCGGCAAAATTACGTCGATCGTTATAGACCGTTCCAGATCGATAAATTGACCGCCGCCATATTGTCATTAACGTGACTGTCCGCCATTACACTTCTGCTAACTTGTGGTAGTCTGCGATTCTAAAAGCCAAAGACGTAGAAAATACCCGCTTCGCCGATGTCGGATAAATAAATTACTTAATGAATTATTTTCAGGCGGTTATCACATGTTTGTTGTTAAAATGATTGTTTGAAGTTGAGATTGATTGTTACAAATAAAATGTTTAAAATGCTTTCGTGTATTTGTTTTTGTGTGTGTAATCAAGTGGTAATCATCGGCGAAAATGAGCCGGTTCAGTCGCTCATATTATGTCTTTGATTAGACTTTGTACTTTTAACTTGGTACAAACAATTCACGCATGTATTGTTGTGTTAATTTTAATAGCCGCAACATCAAGCAGATTATATTTTAATTAATACTTATTAAAGATCCTCGCGAAATTAATTACCGCTAATTGTTTGTAATTGGTCTTAATTGGTAAAACTCTATATTCTAAAATCATAACATATTATATTAAGTATGATATTTTTGATACACCTTCCATTATTTTTCTTGTTCTTATTGAAATCAGAGATACAAAAAAGTGTTGTTTGGATTTAAATTAAATTTTGTGACCTGGAATTATGTCACGTAAAAAAACGAACTTTTTATCATGAGAGAGTGATATTGATCTTGACGATCTTTTAGGTGATTATACGGAATATGAAGAGAATTTGAATATATCTAGTTGAATAGATTTTCATCTTGGAATCATTTAACAGCTATACAGCTAAAATACTAAAAAATGTATTTTATAGGTCTTTGCAGTAACGCAAAAATATGGATAACGACACTTATTTAGTAAATTTATCGAAAAAAAAACTCCGAAAAAAACACCTAAATAATATTTCAAAAATATATTATTTAGTGCACAACGAATTTATTAATACATTTATTTGCATCTTAAAAAAAACGCGGCATTAGCATCAAAGTAAAGATTATCTGAAGACTGAAAGGCCGACAATTTGACACAACAAAGAGCTCTATGCATAAGCCGTATTGTTTTTTTTTTGCAGAAAAGCTTCAATAAATTACAATAGTAATACCGGTACATCTAATTATAAAAATTTAATTATTAATGGCATGAGTACGCTAGTGTGATAAACAAATGAGTGATAGAAAGTGTAAGTTGTGCATTTAAATGAACGTACTACAAAGCCCTATTAAAAGCGAAGTTAGATAGATAGATAGACTTTTATTTACCTCCATTCATGAAGAGCATACCATATAATACAAGCAAGGAAGAACAATCGAGTATATACACAAACAAAGATAAAATATGAAACACCTCAATACAGACATTAGATTATTTACAAAGATAAGTATAACATAATTAGATTATATATAAATGATAAATAATTATTAATTTCTGTAATTCCTATGGAAAATAATCACATTGAGATTAACAATAATTACCTTTTTTCAGTGTAACTTATCGCCTATGATATGTCTTAAAGCGAAAACGAAAATAAAGACATAATAGGCGAATATACTTAATATATGTCACAGATTTTGCCTTCCACGGAAGACTGCTATATAGTGTAAGGTACACTAACATAGATTGGATCGACATGTCAACATATGTGAACAAAAGTGGCTCAGAGCGTCTAACCCTAGTTCAGAATGCTAACAGCAGCTTTGCACAATTTAAAATGCACAATGTACATGTAATTTTAATTTGATGGGTTTTGAACAAAGAATGACGCTATTGAGGAATGTTAACATGCAACTGAAAAAACACAACTTCACATTATGCAAATTGAACGGTGTACTCGTGTATATTGAAAGCTCGTTACTAGTGAGTATGAGTGACAAATATCAAACATTTTAACATACATATATTTATATACAATTTTTTTAAAACATTGTTTACCTCTGTTTGTGTCAAATGTAATTTCTTGATTTTATGATGTCGTTCGTGAATGCCGTTACATTAAATCTTCATACGGAATGACGTAGTTTTAATTAACCGATACCCGCTAAATAAGTTAAATATTTTTACGTAAATTTTATAATTATTAAATACTTTATTTTTTCATAAATTTAACGGGCTAGTATCTTTACGGTGTACAATTTCTGATATTCTACATTGGATATAACTTTTAATTTGTACAATATGTAACATATCTAATGTACGCAACTGTTAAGTATGTCGGGGGTAAATTATCCAACCAAATGACTGCTAAATACTACGAGAAAGAGGAGACATGGTGGCATCATCAATTGTGTTTAATGACAAGACTGTCATCTGGTGCAGATGTTACTATCCAATCTTAAACCAGACAAGGCAGCAGGTCCAGACAACATCAAACCTCTTGTTCTAAAAGAATTAAGTTTAGAAATGTCTCCAATAATAACACTCCTTTTTCAGAAATCCATGGACACCGGAATTCTCCCGAAAGTATGGACATCTGCAAATGTAATACCGCTGTTCAAGAAAGGGAGCAAAGAAGACCAAGCAAATTACAGACCTATCTCTGTCACCTGTATTTTATGTAAATCCTTAGAACATATAGTTGCTTCTAATCTTTCAGCTCATTTCAATAAATATAACATACTTTATGACTTACAGCATGGTTTCAGAGAAAAGCGTTCCTGCGAAACACAACTTCTACAACTCATTGATGACCTGGCACGAAATATGACATCTGGAAAACAAACTGATCTTATATTGCTTGATTTCAGCAAAGCGTTCGACAAAGTTAACCATCTTAAACTGCTTTTCAAATTACAGGAACATGGTGTGGATAAAGATACTTTCTCATGGATCAAATCATTCCTTATAGGTCGCACTCAACGGGTTGCTCGAGATGGAGAAGTATCATCAGAGGTACCAGTGACATCCGGGGTACCACAAGGGTCTGTGCTTGGTCCGTAACCTTTTCTTCTCTATATAAACGACTTACTTAAGTCTATTACCTCTCAAGTTCGCTTATTTGCAGATGACACTGCCGTATACCTATGACTGCCACACTCTACAAGAAGATCTAGATAAACTAATGAAATGGGAACATCTTTGGGACATGGAGTTCAACCCAAGTAAATGTCAAGTTTTAAACATAACCAGAAATAAATCAAAATTTTCTTTTAATTACAGGCTCCATGGACAAATATTAGAAACTGTTGACAATGCAAAATACTTAGGCGTGGACATTTCAAAAGACCTTTCCTGGAACACCCATATAAATAGAATTACAAATAACGCTAATAAATCTCTCCTCCGCAGGAACATACAGACGAGAAATTCAAACATTCGCCAGCTCGCATACAAGACCATGATTAGACCACAGGTTGAAGATGCTTCTTCCGTATGGAGCCCTCGTACATTACAAAATATACAAAAAATTGAAAATGTACAGCGCCGAGCAGTCCGCTGGGTCAAACATAACTATTCCCCATATGAAAGTGTCACCTCCATGCAATAGGAACTTGGTTGGCAGACCCTACAAGATAGACGAAATAACACTACATTAATAATGTTTTTCAAAATTGTTCAAGGTTTAGTGGCTGTACCCCTACCATCATATATCGAGCGACCCACCAGATTCACTCGTCACATGCATCCCCTTTCCTACAGACAGATCCATACTACTGCAAATTATTATAAGTTTTAATTTTTCCAAGTGCTTTAGTGATGTGGAACAACCTCCCCGCCACTACAGTTTTACATCCTGATCTTGAAGGGTTTAAGCAGTCCCTGCCTTCCCCCTCTGCCCCTTGAACTCTAGGAGACATGTTTTTATCAGTTTTTAATCTTAAATCACTTCACCTTTTAATAAATCTAACATACTTTTAACATTATCACTTTTTCACTTTTAACACTTTTACCTGCACTGACTGCGCACCTGTCGATAATACCCGAAAGGGGAGTTAGACAGTATATATAGATAGATAGATCTGCCACCCAGTGTTTGTTTATGACACCATGTTGTTAGTTAAGTCTGGACAATGTCTGATCAAAACGAGATAATCGGATTATGCAGAACAAAGGGGCAATTAAATACTGGAATGCAAAGGCTTACACGTTTTTAAGATTGATGCAAATAATCAAATGAAAAATGTTGCATCTAATTTAATTAAATGCTTTTTTTAATGTGTCAATGTGTTAGTTTTCCTAGACAAGTACTTAAAATGCATTTTTTTTCAAAAAAATTATGTCATAACACTAGCGTCACATCTCCCCTGGCAGAAAAACTTTAGTTCATACAACCAAGGTCATGTCATGACGGCCTTAGAATTTAGAAAGAATTTCATCCGTTGAATAATCGGTGCTCTCTTATATATTTTACCGGTTGTAAGCAGCAGTGTAAAGGCGGACGCGTAGAGTATTCAGGGGAGATAATTGGGTAATGACTTAATTCTGGAACGGTCTATAGCAGAAACACATAATTTATATTTATATAAGTCTATATTTTAAGATCAATAGATCAATCAATAGATAAAAAATACCCACTACATCTAATTTGGTACTAAGCAAGATTATTATGCCGCGAGCAGTTGACAGAGTGACGTGTGGACCGTTATTAACGAATTTTGTTGATAATACAACTATTATTCACACCCTTATCACGAAGGGGCCCATTACAATATTCTTAACGGCAGATAATGCAGAAAACACACTAAATATTGTTTTGACATAAAATACTAGTAAAATATGATGGGTCTTTTAGGAAGATATCCTCTCTTTATACATAGATACATGCGAATAGTACAATATTGGTTTAAAATAGCCGAAATTGTATTTATAACATCAAAAAATTATTGGATGATTACGGATTCAGTTATGTCTTTTACAGCGTTCATGATATTGATGTTAAAATTGGGTTTAAAACCATTCTAAAATCCAGAATAATTGATTCATATTAACAAAATTGGCAACGTACACTAGAAGAAAGTTCAATGTTAGATATTTATAGAACGTTTAAGTCAAATCTTGAATACGAGATTTACCTAGACTTAGTTCCAACAAATTTAAGGATTTATGTATGCCGATTAAGATTATCTGTTCACCCCCTACGTATACAGACTGGTAGATATAATGGAAACAATATTGCTAGACAAGAAAGATATTGTCTTTGTTGTAATGCCACGGATATTGAGGACGAATTTCATTGTGTATGTATTTGTTCAACATTTGTTGAAATAAGAAGGAAATACATTAAAAATATTACTATAATAATCCATCTGTTATTAAGTATGTTCAATTGCTTCAATCAGCCAATAGGTCTGAAATAATAAAACTTTGTATATTTGTTAAGGAATCGTTGAGTATTAGAATTTGTTAAATCGTATAACGTAATTTTCAAATTGCTCATCCTCTGTACTTCTGTATATATTTGTTTTGTAAATATTCGTGTTTGTTGACACTTGTTTATTGCGCATATACATGTTGACATATATCTATACCAACCAGATGTGATGTTGACGATGTACATAGTGCAAGTCAAATAAAATATATGTCTGTCTGTCTGTCTGTCTGTCTGTCTGTCTGTCTGTCTGTCTGTCTGTCTGTCTGTCTGTCTGTCTGTCTGTCTGTCTGTCTGTCTGTCTGTCTGTCTGTCTGTCTGTCTGTCTGTCTGTCTGTCTGTCTGTCTGTCTGTCTGTCTGTCTGTCTTTCTGTCTGTCTGTCTTTACTTTTTGAATGCAAACACTAGTGAGTCATAAATACTCGATATAGCATAAAAAAATTATATTCATATCTAATATCACATCTAGTTACAAATAAGTTAGAAAGAAAAAGCTAATGTAAAATTGTATCAATTAACTGGCCTTTTAATTAATTGCTATTAAACTTTGATATGGTCAACTGAGGAAAAATACATCACACCTACTTTAATTGGCACCGCGATTTGTGTATATACTTTGCAAACTGATTGAACATCAATTAAATATGTTATAATATATCAGTGCCGAAGTGACTAACTGTGAATGCCGAACTGGTCAAACCCGAGTGCCGAAGGCACTTTTTTACGGTGCCGAAGTAACCAGATGCCGAAGTGACACCAGTAGATACCTTTCGATGTACGCTAATTATAAAAGATCGATAGTTACGGTCACGTGACACAGTTTCGACCAGATATTTGCCGATACGATCCCGTTTCATATCCGTGTCATCTAGAGTCCGTGGTCATACATTGCCATCGGGCCTACCGGTATATATCGGCAGCGGTCCGATTATAGCTGTCTTACCCAGCTCTGCCGTATGTATGTATATTACATTGTAATCGTTTTAAACTATGTCGAAATACTGATATAGCGGAGTCGCCAATTCATTCCCGTCGACATCGAATGTACGCAGTTAAGCTGCAATACGCGACAGAAGCCATTAATTGTTTATATCAAGCATGAGTGTATTAAAATTATAATCGTGTCATAAACACTAAAACATAATATTTATAAGTTTTTTTAAAGAATGAAATACTAGAGATAGGCGAACTTCTTCGTATATTACTTTGTACTGGCGCGACATTTTGTCCTACATTTTGTCGTACGATCCAGACGACGTTTAGCAGAAAACGAAAAAAATTGAACGATCAAGATGTCTATGTATCCAAGAAGCGACAAGCGTTATACACGTATTGTCACTATTGGGTTTCTTACTGTCGTCTTCATTTCGTTAAATCCGTAAAAAATGTCTCAAAAGAAACGAAAAGTATTACAATATAACAAATAAAACTCGATATATTGCCGTGCATCAGAAGATATATGAATTTATTAAGAGAAGTTTATATGATGTCCTGATTTACATATATGTATTGGGATGGTATACATAACCCTCGTTTACTGTTAATGCCATAAGTATGATTGACATTGTCGACCAATTCAGGGATTGGAAATTTAAAGTTATATAAAAATGCATTTTAAAAAGACAATATGCGTAGGAATTAACGCTGATATGATGTTTTTCCTAAATAAATAAGTGAAGGAAAGATGAGTGGAAACTTGTCGTCTCGTACCCCTGATATTCGCCCGATATCAACGAGATTTCTCGATAACTAGATAATAAGGACTCCATGACCTATGGTTTATTTGGGCCTTGCTCTTCGAAAAGGGGGTTTAATGCATGTGCTTAGTGTCGTCCAAGATAAGTCTGTGCAGTCCGCACAGGCTAATCAGGGACGACACTTTCCGCTTTTATATGTTTCGTTTAAAGAATGTCTCTTCTTAGCAAAAATCCTATTTAGGTGGAGAGTGTCGTCCTTGATTAGCGTGTGCTGGACTGCACAGGCTAATCCGATACTAACTCAAACATTATTAGTACAGTACTGCCTATTTCTGTGATGCATCTAAGTGCTGTTTCTTACATGTACCCGTAAATGTTCTTCGTGAAAACAAGCTGATCCATTATACATTTATATAATTATATCTGTTTGTTGTATGTGTAAATGCGTTTTGAATATTTATTAATAAATATATTTAGTAAATATTTGTTTCTCATCAATTCATACACAGTTAATAGTATGACGTTTATGCAGTATAGATACTCATGTACTGGAGATGCATATCTGTTGGAGACTAATATAAGACAAGAAACCGTCGGAGAGGGGTGATGCTCTCCAAAGTTTTTTTTGTCACAATATTGCACTATATATTCAGATAAAAGGAAACGTCTTGAGGGCACAGTAGTTGGGGGAACAAGAATTTTATTTATAGAAAATTTCAAATAGCCATAACTCTCTGAAAAATCATTAGACCAGAACCCGCTGATAATATGCACATCTCCGCTTAGTAGTGAAGCTTCCGATAAAGTTTCATTGAATTCCGGTCATAAGTTGCTGAGAAATAGCTCGGACAAAAATTGTGCACGGACGGACAGACAGACAGACAGACGCACACACGGACAGACGAAGCGGCGACTATATGACCACCCGAAAATAAATTTTTGAGGGAGCATAAAAACACATAATATAAGAATCCGTTTGGCTCGAAGTTCGGATGACTCGAACTTTTCTAGTCGGTCTTATCGAGTTCAAGCCATCGGGTTACAACTGTACCACTCTGGCACTCTGGATCAACAGACGATTTGTTGCTTAAATCTGCGGTTTAAGTCCCGATATAGCCGATGTATCGCGATTGCCACTCTGGATCAGCAGACGCTTTATTACCGAAAGCCTATCTTACGGAGGATTCCGGAGATAGCCGATGCATCACGATTGCCTCCGAAGATGATTGGATCAACTTGGGAATCCTGATCGTGCGGTTGTACGCTGACTGCTTTGGTAGATAAATGTCAGAAAAGTGATTGACCGATTCTGCACTTTTCTTACAGCAAGGCTATTGATTAGATTAGTTTAAGCGCCACATCGAAAGTATTCGGCTTATAGAGAACATGTGAGTTGCAGCATTGAAATTACTAGTGTAGCGTTTATGTTGGCTGCATATAATGAATATTTCTTCACGTGAATGAATATCGCATTCTCATCATTACATACATCATAAAAATTGGTCAATAATTCTGGTCAGTTCTAAAATATATGTCAACTTGTAATTGTATGTAACAAGTATGAACATATTTATCTCCAACAGTTACCGGTACAATATTAAACCCTCATTGCTAATGGCATTCCCTAAAACAAGAACATTCTATTGGCAATCCTTTTTTCCCTTTTCTATCGAAAGCAATCTATGTAAAAAAAACATTAAGACATTCACGCCGAATAAAATGTCAGTTTTATTTTTTCAAAAGAAGGGTACAATAGAGATCAATAGATATGAGACAAAGAAATAAGAGAATTTCCGTTCCAGAAACATAACTAAACTGCAAATGATATTTATTAATGAGCTGTATCTTGAAGTGGTTGAATATTAACAACCGCGTTTGTGAATTATCAAGGGGTAAACCCAATTACAATGTCATTCTGGGGCCATCATCCCAATTAGTAGGGACCTAGAATTCAAGCCAGGTTTTTGTCTAAACCTCACAAGACACCGTGTAACTTCTGTGCTGTTTACTTGAACAAGTATTCTATTTTCATTATAAAAATGTTATAATTGCATATAAACGAACAAATAAGTACAAAAAAAGATTTAGCTCATTTTATGTGTCTGATTGAGCATTGACCTTGTGGAGAGATTGGGCCTTTAATTGAACGGTCATCAATAACATGCCTTCCCATGCAAATACGTTCATCGCAGTCCAGGCCTTACAGGATTTGAAACAAAACGTTGGAAATCTTAGTTCAGACAACTGTATATACCAAAGGCAAACACATATATCTGCGATCTGAACACGTGAAGAGTGCAATCAGCAGTGTAATTAATCGCAAAGTGTTTGTCCACGATACATGGTCCACTTGGTGCCCGGATTATGTCAAGAACGATCACAACTTGACCAGAAGTTCACTGGACAACGAATTAAATTTTCGAGAACGTGGAACTTATAACGCGTACAGATTTATTATAATTCGCTTCTACTTCGCTCTTACTCTGCTCCTACGTCACGCCTACTTTGCTCTCTCCTGTATTGCTCTTACTTTGTTCTCACTTCGTTCCTATTTCGTTTCTAATTTGCTCATACTCCGCTCCTACTTTTCTTCTTATTTGCTCCTACTTTGCTCGCTAATAATTTGCTCTTCAGTTGCTATTATATTGCTATTATTCGCTACTTGTCGGCTCCAAATTTCCTCCTACGTTGTTTCTAATTTGCTCCTACTTCGCGCCAACTTTGTTCAACTAGTGATTTACTTTGCTCATACAGAGCTCGTACGTTGCTTCATAATTAATCTTAGTTGTACATTTATTGCTCGCTCGTACTTTGCTCACTTTTCATTTGCTACTATATTGCTTTACGTTGCTCTTACATTGCTCTTCGTTGCTCCTACATTACTATACGCTGATCATACATTACTCTACGTTGCTTCTACACTGCTCTACGTTGCTCCTACTTTGCTCGTTCTTCCTTTTGCTCTCACATTGCTCTATGTTGCTCTAGCATTGCTCTACGTTGCTTATACATTGCTGTACGTTGCTATTTAATTGCTCTACGTTGCTCCTACAATGCGCCCACGTTGCTCTCACATTACTCTACGTTGGTCCTACATTGATGTACGTTTCTCTCATAAAGCTCTACGTTGCTCCTACTTTTCTCTACGTTGCTCCTACTTTGCTCTACGTTTCTCCTGCATTACTCTACGTTGCTCCTTCATTACTCTATGTTGCTCCTACATTGCTCTACGTTGCTCCTACATTACTTTACGTTTCTCCTAAATTGCTCTACGTTTCTCTCACATTGCTCTACGTTGCTCCTACATAGGTCTAAATTTCTGCTACATTACTCTACAATGCTAGTACACTTCTCTACGTTGTCTTACATTACTCTACGTTGCTCCTACATTACTCTACGTTGCTTCTACACTGCTCTACATTGCTCCTACATTGCTCTACATTACTCTTTAATTGCTCTACGTTGCTCCTACATTACTCTACGTTGCTTCTACACTGCTCTACGTTGCTTCTACATTGCTCTACATTACTCTTTAATTGCTCTGCGTTACTCCTACATTACTCTACGTTCCTCCTTCATTATTCTACATTGCTCGTGCATTGCTCAATGTTGCCCCTACATTAATTCACGTTGCTTCTTTAATACTCTGCGTTTCTCTCTCATTACTCTACGTTGCTCCTATATTAATTTACATTGCTCCTACATTGCTCTACGTTGAGCCTGCACTATTCTACGTAATTTACATTGCTCTTACACTGCTCTACGTTGCTTCTAAATTGCTCCTGCATTGCTCTAAGTTGCTCCTGCATTGCTGTACGTTGTTCATACATTGCTTCACTTGCTCCTACTTTGTCCGCTATTACTTTGGACCTACATTACTCTACGTTGGTCATATATTGCTCTACGTTCCTACTACATTACTCTACGTTGCTACTACATTGCTATAAGTTTGTCTCACATTGCTCTACGTTGCTTCTAAATTGCTCTACTAAGCTCCTGCTTTGCCCGCTCTTACTTTGGTCCTACATTGCTCTTCGTTGCCCTACATTTTTCTACGTTGCTACTACATAACTCTACGGTGTTACTACATTGCTCTACGTTTGTCTCACTTTGCTTTACGAATTCAAAACATGTCGGCAAAATTACGTCGATCGTTATAGCAGAAACACATAATTTATATTTATATAAATCTATATTTTAGGATCAATAGATAAAAAATACCCACTACATCTAATTTGGTACTAAGCGAGATTATTATGCCGCGAGCAGTTGACAGTGACGTGTGGACCGTAATTAACGAATTTTTTTGTTGATAATACAACTATTATTCACACCCTTATTCCAAAGGGGCCCATTACAATATTCTTAACGGCAGACAATGCAGCAAAACACACTAAATATTGTTTTGTCATAAAATACTAGTCAAATATGATGGGTCTTTACTTTTTGAATGCAAACACTAGTGAGTCATAAATACTCGATATAGCATAAAAATCAAAGTACTGACAGTACTGGTGTGACGATGCTTTTGAAGAGGGTGGATATAAAAGCATCAATTGAAGTTTATCTACATCACCACAATTGTGTATGTGGGTATGAAAATTGTGGGTACGAACAAAAAATGGGTACGAACATTTTGTGTAAAAAAAGTATGCCAAAAAAAATTGGGTACGAAAAAAAATTTGGTTACGAAAATAAATTTGATTACGAAAAAATTTGGGTACGAAAAAAATTTGGGTACGAACAAAATTTGGGTACGAAAAACATTTGGGTACGAAAAAACAATTGGGTACGAAAAAAAGGGGGGGTACGGGGAATTAGTACTCGTGGGGAACTTGACCCATTCAGTGAAACTGGGAGGCGGGTTACATTTTCGATCAAATATAACAAGAAATATCTTTAAAAAGATATTCGACGTGTATTTACTGTACCACTTATCTTTAAAAAAACGTTCTGTTATAGTAAAACGTTTGTGGATTATAACATTACGTTACGTAACAGATATATTCAAAACTTGACATGCTTTTAATTACACGATGCTCTTTAATTTCACAAGTATATCATAACAAACTTTATATTTCGTTGTTTCCTTTCCTAAGTTAATGATGTTATGTGTACGGACGTGATTGCACATGCACATGTGCATGAACATATAATTTTTCTCTTTTGATTATTTTTTTTTCTAATTCAATAAGCTTAGGCATGTTTGTTCGTTAAGTACGGCAATAGTTTCATGATGATTCCTGAAAGTAGGTTTGATATCATAGTCGAATACGACTTGAATACGTGAGTTCGCCCATGAACACACGGTAAGGTTAACTAAATCTCCGCGATATGAATACTATGTGTTTAAAACAGAAAACAATATCCAACAAACGAATTAATTATCAAACATAGTGTGTGCACTGATGTGGCTCTGTAATTTCTGTTTGAAAAGTTTATTAAATATGCAAAATGAGAGAGCACGCACAAGAGCGAGTTTATAGACGTCTCAAAGCTATTTTGTTGTTTATATACTTTACTTGCTTTAACGTTTACAAATGGCAGATTCGAAATAATTCGTTTTCTTTACACTCATGATCGCGTTAAACGTTAATTATACACGTTTTCATTCGCAATTTATTTACAGAATCACGACAAATGTCAAATAAAATACAGAAAATGCAT
Source organism: Dreissena polymorpha (assembly GCF_020536995.1). Lineage (NCBI taxonomy): Eukaryota > Metazoa > Mollusca > Bivalvia > Myida > Dreissenidae > Dreissena > Dreissena polymorpha. Next base: position 21,123,547 of record NC_068359.1, on the reverse strand, counting down.
AGTTGTTTCATTGATCAATAAACATATCATGGATTTTATATAACTGATTTAAAGTTAACGTTTTCAAACTATAATTAAATCTTTTTCCCAGAATATGATGTCCTATTTATAGCTGAGCTTCCGTTACCTTTATCAATGATAATCAGCGAGATATGCCGATTAGAAAAATCAAGCTATCTCAATCGATTGGTCTTTTACATAGGTCGCCATTGTGAAGAATTTTTTCATGGTATGATAACTTAGACGAGCTGCTTCACAGCATCGTCAAAAATGTTATATTCATATCTAATATCACATCTAGTCACAAATAAGTTAGAAGGAAAAAGCTATTGTAAAACAATTTTATGGAATAACAAAAAATAAACGCAAACAAAAGTACATTAATAAATAGTACGCTAATAAAAAGAATTCCATCACATATAAAATCTAGTATATACACAAACAACACGCATTTTTTTCGAAGTGCTAATATCTAATTATACCAAACTCTTTTATGTATCAATTAACTGGCCTTTTAATTAATTGCTATTAAACTTTGATCTGGCCAACTGAGGAAAAATACATCACACCTACTTTAATTGGCAACGCGATCTGTGTAAATACTTTGCAAACTGATTGAACATCAATTAAATATGTTATAATATACCAGTGCCGAAGTGACTAACTGTGAATGCCGAACTGGCCAAACCCGAGTGCCGAAGTGGCACTTTTTTACGGTGCCGAAGTAACACCCCCGGAAACCCGACATGCTGTGAGAAGTTGGACATGCTAGGAGATGTAGCCGATATATTTCAAAGAATTTCGGTAGGATAAGTAAATCCAGTTCTATAATTGTTTAAAGGCATTTTTTAAATAAAATATATTTTGGTGCATGCAAAGGAGGTATTACCATGTATGTTAGAAAAATCCTGGTTATTAATATTCAGGATTTATTGAAATATGGCTATTTAAAGTCGACGATGCAGGGATTTGTCCCATATTTAGCACTATATTTACAAATTTCTTTAAAGGTATGCCAGTGAAAAAGATTTTTCACCGACAATGATATTAATCAATGTCCCCGAGTAACATATCCGCCAGGGTTTCTTAAAAAAGTTCGTATTGGTGGAAAAATTCGACTAAACATACAACGTGTTGATGAAAAAATGATATGACATGGTGCTGTACAAAGATGTCGAGATATGACATGTGAGAAGTTCATTTATAAACTTAAAAGCTCACTATTACAGCTGATTTATGCCAACTCTGACGCATTGTAGATCATTTTCATTGAACTTTGAGGTTTTATAATGAAATCCGCTCTGAAGCTAAGTTAATTTCCAGCTAATTTGTATCTTTTTTTATTGTTTGAAAATCACTGTAAATGTAAAGCAATTGATTCATACAGGTAAAAATATACGTCCGGTAGGCAATCTAAACATTTATAATAATAACAAACTAATTCCAATTATCAAAAGGAACCACATGTTTGTTATTATTGATCATATAAAGATATTTACCCTAAAGATTATTATGTTTTATAATAATATTGCTAAATAAGTTAATATATTTTCGAGCATAAAACATTTGAAGAGAGAGAGGCGGGAAAGGACGGAGAGAGCGAGCGGACGGACGGACGTTCTAACAAGAGGCACATTATGGTGTTATTCCTTTGATGTTTCTTTGATCTTTTTAACCCCACAAGTATATGTTAATCCCGTAAGAGCGATTATTTATGGAATGAACCTCATTGTGTCAAGTGTACAGAAAACCGAACATGAAGAACCCCCTATTGTAGCTCTGGTATGTACGGACAGACACTGACAGAGACAGACACAGAGGAGAAAAGCAGAGTGAGAGAGATTCACGACATGTATGCGCGAGCCGTAAGTTAATAATCAACCTTAAGTGGGTTACGCGACTTGCAAACTAACTGTACGTCGTACTTAATATTCAATACGATGTATACAGTTTATCCATGACGTGAAACTTTAATGACTTGTAAAGTGAAACACATACTAGGACGTCATTTAATGAGTATAGCGATAAAAGACCATAGCTATATAATTTAATGCAATCTTGACGATTTCTCTCAATATACGTTTTACTCTCTAATGGAAAGTACGCCTTAGTTTTAAATGTTATAATTGGCTGAAATCTGGCTTAATATATTCCTTCAAGGCTTGTGGCTTCATCAGATGAAAAATGCGTGTTATCTATGCAAATACACATAAGAAGGAGGCGTGGATTGGGTTTTGAAAATAAAAGTTTACATTTTGCATATATCAATACCAAAAAGAACGAAAAGAAACAAAAATTTACACGCGTGCATTGTCGGAGATGTCTGCAAAGCTGTCAACTTGAAGTCATGTATAATAGATCCAAATTTAGTTCACATTTATGAAAGTCTTCCTCCCATAATTGGAGCTAAAGGCACAAAATATTATTATAAATGTTTAGTTTGCCTACCGGACGTATATTTTTACTTGTATGAATCAATTGCTTTACATTTACAATGATTTTCAAACAATAAAAAAGATACAAATTAGCTTTACTTTAGACCTACATTTCTCTTCGTTGCTCCTATATTGCCCTACGTTGCTCCTACATTACTCTACGGTGTCACTACATTGCTCTACATTTGTCTCACGTTGCTCCTACATTGTTCTACGTTGCTCCTACTTTTATCTACATTGCTCTACGTGTCTCTCACATTGCTCTACGTTGCTCCTACATTGCTCCTTATTTGCTGTACTCTTGTGTAAAATTGATCTACATTGCTCTTTCATTATGTAATTTTAATAACGTTATATGCATTTCATACATTTATACATTAAAGCAGTTTGTTTACGATATGTATACACTGAAACTAAAACGGAAAAAGCTTGTTTAAAAAAGCTTTAAATATACCGTTGAAAAAGCTTATTCAAAAATAGATTAGCCAGTACAAGACAGTAAATAAATGGCGTACATGTATATATTTATGGCATATGGTAATATAATACAATATTAGTGCATTTCCTGTTCATTACTTTTTTCAAGTATGATGGGTCTGTCGAAGTGGAACTACACAGAAACAAGTTATGGTAGTAATAGGTCATTTATGTCAAATGTTATTTAATAATCAAAACATTGTATACTAGTATATAAAATTACTTTGTCATATGGAATTCAAACAGTGGGTGTGTGTTTACATAAATTATATAACAATAATAATAGCGGGTCATTTGTCCCAGATCTTTTGGAATGTCCTAGATGCCGTTTTGTAGGAAAGAAAGCTTGTTTAGAACAGTGAATAATCAAGATGAGTATGTATTATTATATCCCAAAGTACGACACGTTTTCTAAGACGGCTTGATGTAAATGAAATGATTGTGACTATCGTATGCTTTCATCGGGATCTGTTGTATGTCATTGTTGACCTATTTGAATATGTCGGGTCGATATCGGCCATTCATCGGCTTGGGTACTACCATGTCACGGCAAACATCGGGTCGATTCGGGAACGATTAATAAATTATCTAAGCTTTCGAAAAGATAAGAGCAGTATGAAAGAGGTCATTGACCGTAAAAACGTTCATTTTGGGGTGAGATGGATATTAAACTAAAAATTAAACAATAGGTTACGTTTTAAAATAAAGCTGGTATTTAATTTTCTGGACTTAAAGAATTTATGAAACGTTGGACAATTCGAGTTAAGACAGCACCTATGTAAACAAATATCTACGACCCATCCAGATGAAAGTCGCAATCTGTGATTACCCCTTTCCCACTTAGAAGCAAAGGGAAAGTGGGTATATGCAAACAGCACAAAACCTGAACAGCCTGCGAGTAACTCTTGAAATGAAGCCTTTAAAACTTAAATATAGTAAGAAAGGTCTTTAATTGAATTGAACTTTCAAAGAGACGACACATACGTAAAAATAAGTATGTAAGTGGTAAAGGGTTACTAAAATCAGAACAGGCCTATCAGGGACGACACTTTCCGCCCAAACTGGATTTCGCTTAAAACACAATTCATTAAAACGAAAATACAGTAAAAGCGGAAAGTGTCTTCCATGATTAGCATGTACACACTGCAGATGCTTATGTGGGATGACTCTCAACGCACATGCATTAAGTCCAGTTTTCCCAGAACGAGGCTTATATGAATACAAATATGACCGAAATGCATTAAATTCTGATGGAATGCACGGATTCGGTTTATCGATTTACCTATATTGCAATACCTGCCGCCAATTATCTTCATTTAAATAAAATGAAATACGGTAATAATACGGTTTTGCCGAAAAGCGTGTTCTCTTGTCGCTTTACGGCCACGTTAAACTACGAAGTATCTGCCACGTTTGGCGACGAAGCTATAGGTTCGCGAAGCGACGAAAGTCGCAGTGGTTTGATGGATACTGTGGGTTCGATCCCCACGGTCGGAGCGTTCTTTAGATTTCCTCCATAGAAAACAAGGAACGGGTTTAGTCCCAGGAAACGGACTCGTGGGCGTTTCAAATCAGTACAAGATAAGTATTGATGCAAAGCATCAAAGGGTGTCGGGAATTTCAGTGTAAAAGGCACTCTATGAAGTTACATGGAACGATTTTATCTACTGTAAATAATAATATATTGGCCGACTATTTTAAACAAAATAGAAAAAGATACTGGTATAACCATTATCTATAATTTTGTGTTATAACCCCCAAATAACCATTATTTATGATGTTGTGTTATAACCCCCAAATAACTATTAGCTATGATTTTTTGTTGTAACCCGCAAATATTTCATAGTTCATTTTATTTACATTGGTTTCCTTTGTTTACTGGCATCCGTACGCAGTTTTCATTAATGGAACAGAACTGTGTAGGTTTTAAAAAATCTGCTTCATCTTGTAAGCGTAATTTCATATTTTTCTCAACTTCAAGGGGAGATGATTCTGAACTTTTTCTTACATTGCTCATTTACGATAGGGGTTGAGTACTCATTGATATGAAAACACTGTAAAAGTTTGAAATAAAAATTGAATGAAAATTGTAAATTGCATAAAGAAGCTGCATTTCACAATACTTTAAAATTCAGTAAAAGATCATAATAGATTTATTGCTTTGATATTCATCATTTTCAATAGGGTTCGAGTAATGCTGATATAAAAACACTTAACAAGTTTGGAAATAGTCAGACGAAAGTTGTGAAATCGTTTAAACAAGTGGAAATTGTTCATTTTGTCAAATTTAACAGAAAAAAAATGTACTAATTGTCCCGATGTTTCTCATTTTAATTGAGGTAAAAATGCTCATTGATATGAAGACACTGTAAGTTTGGAAAGAATCTGATGAAAAATGTTGACATAATCACATAACCAAACAGTTTTTCACTTTTATTTTTAGATTCAAAGAGACATAAGTCTGCACTTATGGTCCGATATTGCTCATATAAAGTTTGGGTTGGGTCCTCATTGATAAAAAAACCTGTGCAAGTTTGGGAACAATCGGATTTAAATTTTGGACTTCGAACAACGATTTCAAAATTTCTCAAATTCTAAGGAAGATAACTATGGACGTAATGGTCGGATAATGCTAAAGGGCCCATACTACCTGGATAGAAATACGTGTCGCGCTTCGCGCTCTATATGTGGTTCTTCAAAAAAACTCCGAGGAGTGCTTGACTCTAGGGAAACGGGTTGTTGGGACACAGCTCCTCCTTGATAAGCGGCTGCTTCCTTTATCGCAACTCATTGTTACAATCAATACTACGTGTCGCGCTCTATATGTGGAAGGGATAGTACTTAGGGCCTATGATAGACAATCATAAAAATACATGGATAATAAATGTGTTGTTTGCATTTGTTTGTTAACATAAAAACAGGTGTATTTTTTTTAAAGATATTTAAGTGAAGTAAGAAATTTTAATTAACGTTGTCACCACGCGACATTCATTAATTTTATTTAAAATTTCCAATTGTAGTAAAATTGATTTTAAAATGTCTAAATAAAATAAAGCTTTATTATATTTATTAACCTGACTTAAAAAAAAATTGTCTGCCGCCGAACTGTTCCGTTCGTGCCGGAACCCGGGATTGAACCGAGGGCCTTTAGATGATTGTTTCGTAAACAATTTCAGTCTAACGCTCTCCCAAGTGAGCTATTCCGGCTGACATCATTTATGTGCTGCTATTTGGTCAAATTGAGTATAGCGATTTTTATTATATGTCTATTGATAAACTAATACATTGTACGTTTTCGTACCACTACGCCTTCCAATAAACTTGCTTGCGCGATAGGTCGTCAAATATCGTTTTACATTGATTCTCCACTAAATAAGCAAATTAGAAAAACAATAAAATAAATATATTTTGATTATGTTTTTTTTATACAAAACCAGAAAGGTTCGCGTATTCGCCCAGTCCATGTGATCTTTCCCCTGTGATCAGTTGTGGATCAGGTATTAATAAAATAATAAGCTTTGCATTATTGGCAATAAATGTTGTAATAAATGTAATAGGCACAAATGCAGTACTTATTTACTCTAATGTACTCAAAAAATCACCACTATGCAAGATATTCTTAAAACAAAAATATAAACATTTATCCGTAAAATAACTTCTCCTCCCGTAAGCGAAAAAAAAATGCATTACATACTAGTCGCCGCTCTCCAGAGCGACGCCAATAAGGCTTTCTATGCAATCGAGCTATAAAAAAGGTTAAAACAAACGAAAGCGTTACACTATACTGTGTAGATGACACGGCCTTCGTATTTAATATGCTTACTGGAGATTTATGGAATCAAAGCAAAACGTCAATCTACTTTACTTGTAATTTTCTAAAGTATTGAGATTTTTTAAAAACATCAAGGTCGCAAGGACATTAATTTACAATCTCTCATTTTTGTACAGGATTCACAAAAACTCCACTTTTGATTACACAGATGAAGCTTAGTTTAAACAATAAATATCTTTAAAAAAAATAATATTCTACGTATGTCCTGAGAAAAGTTCGACAAATTACATTTCTTAATAATTACAGTTAAAACAAAGGTTTCAATTGTTGTTGTTGTTGTTTGTCGCTTGTTATTCGCTTATTCAACGCATGAAATGTGTGTTATTAAGTGTAAGTGTATAAATCACACGTACAAGTTTGTAAATAAAAATATATTACATGGGATCACATCATATGTGTCATCGCATTGCTTATTATGAGTTTAATTTTGTCACCCTCGAAATACAAGTATATTATTTTTAGTGTGAGCTTTAGCTCACATTTATATTACAGAGCAAGTTTTGCAAATCAGTATGCGCTTAACTGCTTAACTACGCTATGGAAAGACAGCCACTGCCTGTTGCAGTAAAATTATGCAGACGACAAATGCTAGGAGCGTCTGCTAGGAAAGATAACCACCATATATGCCTGTTTATCGTTCACCTATGGTACACTGCAGTGGGTGTATAGTGTTTAACAGCTTGTAAGACGAAATTGGCCAGTCAAGTGTTTCGAAATCTGTACATATTGGCTGCTTTCAGGGAAAACGGGGCTTAATGCATGTCAAATAAGATTAGCCTGTGCACACTGATTAGCCTGTGCAATGCGCACAAGCTAATCAAGGACGACATTTCTGATTTTATAATGTTTTTCGTTTAAAGAGAGTCTCTGGTACTGGGATGAAAATTAATGCATATGCATTAAGCCATGTTTTCCCAAAATGAAGCTTAAATTATAGTTTTTATTAATGATTTAAAAAAATGGACATGTGCTTTAAGACACACTCTTTATAAATTTGCATGGGTTGTGTTCATTTAAAACTTGCAATATAAAAGGCTATAACATAATTTTTAAACTGAGTTGCGTCTAAACTTATACAACAGCGAACACCTACAGTGCCTTCAGCGCTTTGATTTAATATTTGATTAAAACGCAGTTTTCTTTCGACACATTCAAATCACACTCAGAGCCTCGTATGCGAACATTTGTTTTATGATGTTTCGGCAAGCGTAGCTCAAGCTCGGTCGAGGCGATTGTGCAGGCTGGTCAGGAGCTGCGCTGTCCGCTATAAATCACACACGGTTTCGTGGTGTCATTATGTATCTTCTTACCAGACTGCAAGATTCGCAGGCTGGGCTATAGCTACGCTGGCCGCTATGGCATAAGACAAATTTTCGCATGACGCGGGTCTTATAAAACCCTTTGTTTCTTATAAAAGGAACTTCTAAGCACACTATTTTTAGATAGAAAACTGAAGCCAAACTGTATAATTTATAGGAAACTGGCAAATTTCGGTAGCCTGTTTGGTCTTTCAAGAATGATTTCCATACCGACTTACAGAGAAAGGCAAATATTTGTGGTTGGATAAGTAAATGATATGCGTCATATCATGACAATATACTATTTCGATAGATTTTTTATCTTCAAAGCAATACTGTGTTATCAACGTTTATCGATAGTTTATTATGTCTTTCCAGGACGATTGAGTAACCGAGTACCGAGTCAAAGTGCAAAGTTTGCCATCGATGCGAAAAACTGGTTTTAATATTAATAAAAGTATTATTTAAACATATTTCAAACATATTTCAAACACAAATATATCATAAATGATCAAACCAAACATTGTTGTTGTTTTCTGTTGAGTTAAGCGATAGACAAAAAAATTTCGATTGTCAAGATTTTTATCAAGTAACAGCGTATTGCTTATCATTATGAAATAATAATGAAGTCGAATTTATATGCATATACAAATAAAACATGTTTCTTTTAATTATTGTTTATTTGGTTTACAAAATTAAATAAATGTTCTATTGATCCCTTAGTAAAATGGTTTACAGGTCCCGCTGACCTGCCCCTGTGACATTTAAGGAGAGCCTTGTAACGAAGCACACAGTGGACTATTTTCGTTATGCAAATTAATTATGTAAAGTATACTCTCCCGCGAACTCTTATCTCGGCTCGGATGCGGGTTGAGCGCAAAACGATCGTATCTCAAAGAAAGTAGGAAACAGAAACAACAGTTTGCATTCAACTCTTGATTTTTAAGTGATTTGGTCAACAGAAGTACTTTGCACACCAAATTTTAGAACCCTTCGCCCGCGAACAACTAAAAAACAAATATCTCTGATGCTCTTTATCAGCAGACGATTTATTGCATAAACCATTCTTGCGGAGTGTTCCGGAGATAGGTGATGTGTCACGATTGATATCACTGAATTAGTCCAAATAAGTTAAGGCCTGTCCTGAGATAAAAGAAACAAAGAAGAAACATTGCTGACTCAGCCACCCATCCCATTAATATTTTTCAAACACACATTCGCGTGACTCTGTTCTCTCCACGGTTTTGATTTCGGACAGCCCAATTTGCGAACGCCTCACTTGTCAGGGTATAAAATAAAAGTACTTATGCAATCATGCAAATCATGTAATTAAGCCATTTGTTGTATATTGTGTATTTACATGTATTATGTGAGTGTCAACACTAATGTGAAGGCAATATCACAAGATACACGAGCTTCTATTCTACGATTTTATTGTAACATATTTACAGTAGCATATGAGCGTCTATACAGTTGCGCTGCTAGATAGCTAATGCGCAGGGCTTGTCGCCGGAGCGGGATTAAGCGGGAACCTTAACACGTGGTTGATCACGTGGTTATTGTAATGTTCTAATAATACAACACCATTGACTCTACACGAATACTTTAGCAAAGCGTTCTTTTATGTCATTCACATTATAAATTGAATAAATAATTAGTTTAGTTAAATATTATTCTATTGTGTGCTTTTTTTTCGTGATGGATTAATGTTTAGAAACTGGGTAGTGTCGGTATCATTAATAATGTTAACATTCCACATTGTACAGACGAACAGTTTAAGCCAGTACATTTTCCGATATGTACATGTATACTTGTAATAATTGACAATCGGCGAAAGCTTTTCTTTCCTTACCAATATGTTTTTTAATCAATACGTAGTAAACAGTAACCTGATTTTTTTTCTGTCAATTACAACATTAAACACGGCAAAACTCTAACTAAAACTTATGTTACACATTATGAAAAAATATGTTGAATTTACATAATAATTATCCATAACACGAACCTCCATTTTAACCCTTTTAGCGCTGACACCGAATTTTGAAGGCCTTTGCAAACAGTTGGGTTCCTGATGAGACGCCACAGAACGTGGCGTCTCATCAGGATCCAAACTGTTTGCTATTCTGACAGTATTCTTTGAAAAAAATCGAAGAAAATGCTAATTTTAGAAATTCAGCAGATGATATTTTAGCAGACGACAAATTTCCCAGCATGCAAAGGGTTAATTGTGAATTGTGTGCGACTAGATGTTTAAGTTCGTTGATTCCTTTACATTTATGTTGATTTTCAAAGCATTGAATGGGCCTGAAAATCGTTGTTTGTCTTAATTTACTCTGATAAGGGACTTATAGAAAGGTGCTTGATACATATTTTTATCATGTTAGTAGGTGTTGATATCAGTCGATGTTGGAAGAAACGTCATATTTCTCATGACCAACTCTGAATTATTCATTTTTTTTTGGTAAAAACGAATCACATTCAACAAAATAAAGCATTTTATACCAAGATAATTTATATGTCAGTCACAAAAAGCGAAAAAGATTTCAAAAACGTATTTTTCAAATATTACGCACAAGTGCTCATTACGACATAATGAACACGTCGAAGGTTATACGCCATATTCACTACCTCTTCAAATGCAGAGTCGTTGCGATATTTTATTGTTTCTTAAAATATGGGGGCATCGAGGAATGTTAAAAAATACAAAACAACGGTTTACTGCCCTATCGTTTAACAAATAAGTATTTTTTTCAGTAAAGTGCAACTGCGCGTTTGTAATATGAAGTCCCCACACTGATCCAATATTTTTCTAACTGTTCAAACGCGCGGTTTCACTTAACTGAAAAAAAATACTTATTTGTTTAAATAAATCACGATACCTATAGAAAACTCTTACGAATGATCGGGCTCTCCACTTTATCCCATTACAAATGGTGAAATATTTAAAGAGATCTTATAAAAATGTTAACTGGGTCGCGCTTTATTCTCCCAACACAGATCCGAAAAAGTCACGTGGTATAGGCACTGTGGCATTGGCAGGAATAAAAAAACGGCTCTGCGATACTCGGCGTTATTTTGTTCTACGCTTCGCCTGATATATTACAAACGAAATAGAATAAAAGACAAATACGTTACTTTTGTTTATTAAATTTGTTCAAATACTTAACATGTTTCGGCCATAGCCTTCATCGGTAGGATCAATGTAAAAAAACATACGAAGAGACGTCAACGTCATACAGTAAAGTTACGTCGTTTGGTGGGAAATATACATTGTACATAACACATACTATTACAAGATACAAAGATGGATCAATGTTAAAACACCATCCAATAAGTAAATATGGGCTGTCCGTTGTAGTGGCAGCCATTGAGTGAATACGATTTTTGTCACTGTGACCTTGACCTTTGACCTAGTGACCTGAAAATCAATAGGGGTCATCTGCGAGTCACGATCAATGTACCTATGAAGTGTCATGATCCTAGGCAAAAGCGTTCTTGAGTTATCATCCGAAAATCATTTTACTATTTCGGGTCACCGTGACCTTGACCTTTGACCTTGTGACCTCAAAATCAATAGGGGTCATCTCCAAGTCATGATCAATCTACCTATGAAGTTTCATGATCCTAGGCGTATGCGTTCTTGAGTTATCATCCAAAAACCATTTTACTATTTCGGGTCACCGTGACCTTGACCTTTGACCTAGTGACCTCAAAATCAATAGGGGTCATCTGCGAGTCATGATCAATCTACCCATGAAGTTTCATGAGCCTAGGCGTATGCGTTCTTGAGTTATCATCCGAAAACCATTTTACTATTTCGGGTCAGCGTGATCTTGACCTTTGACCTAGTGACCTCAAAATCAATAGGGGTCATCTGCAAGTCATGATCAATCTACCCATGAAGTTTCATGATCCTAGGCGTATGCGTTCTTGATTTATCAATCAAAAACCATTTTACTATTTCTGGTCACTGTGACCTTGACCTTTGACCTAGTGACCTCAAAATCAATAGGGGTCATCTGCGAGTCATGATCAATGTACCTATGAAGTTTCATGATCCTAGGCCCAAGCGTTCTTGAGCTATCGTCTGACAACCACCTGGTGGACAGACCGACCGACAGACCGACATGAGCAAAGCAATATACCCCCTCTTCTTCGAAGGGGGGCATAATAATATAATTTATATAAAGAAAACATCAAATGCTTATGAAAATCATGCTTGTGTTCTTTATGTCATAAGGCAGTTTATTATTAGGACCGTTAGGAATCATTGTTTATAATTTATGTATCCAAAATATTTATTTTGCGTAAACGGCCTTGGATGTTTTTAACATCAATAATTACACAGGAGAAATCAGATAAAGTGCAATCATTGTGGGTATATCCAAAATGTGAAGCAACATGTGAATTTGGTTTATTAAACAGTTCTTGATATCAAATCTATTGCTATTCATTTTGCGGGATACATTCTGATAAGTTTGTCCGACGTATTGTTTATTTCGTGTGTGTGTTTTTTTTAAATACTATTTTGAATTTTATGACACTTTGTTTTTAACCAACACAATTTCTACGTGGCCTGAAACCACTTACATTTAATGGCGCTCTTCCATAGATAACACGTTATAAACAAGGGCTGTTTGTAAAACATGCATGCCCAACATAGGGGCTGTCCGTTGTAGTGGCAGCCATTGTGTGAATACGTTTTTTGTCACCGTGACCTTGACCTTTGACCTAGTGACCTAAAAATCTATAGGTGTCATCTGCGAGTCATGATCAATGTATAAATGAAGTTTCATGATCCTAGGCGTATGCGTTCTTGAGTTATCATCCGAAAACCATTTTACTATTTTGGGTCACCGTGACCTTGACCTTTGGCCTAGTGACCTCAAAATCAATAGGGGTCATCTGCGAGTCATGATCTATATAACGATGAAGTTTCATGATCCTAGGCGTATGCGTTCTTGAGTTATCATCCGGAAACCATTTTACTATTTAGGGTCACCGTGACCTTGACCTTTGACCTAGTGACCTCAAAATCAATAGAGGTCATCTGCGAGTCATGATCAATCTACATATGAAGTTTCATGATCCTAGGCGTTTGTGTTCTTGAGTTATCATCTGAAAATCATTTTACTATTTCGGGTGACTGTGACCTTGACCTTTGACCTAGTGACCTCAAAATCAATAGGGGTCATCTGCGAGTCATGATCAATCTACCTATGAAGTTTCATGATCCTAGGTGTATGCGTTCTTGAGTTATGGTCCGAAAACCATTTAACTATTTTGGGTAACCGTGACCTTGACCTTTGACCTAGTGACCTCAAAATCAATAGGGGTCATCGGCGAGTCATGATCTATCTAACATTGATGTTTCATGATCCTAGGCGAATGCGTTCTTGAGTTATCATCCAGAAACCATTTTACTATTTAGGGTCACCGTGACCTTGACCTTTGACCTAGTGACCTGAAAATCAATAGGGGTCATCTGCAAGTCATGATCAATCTACCTATGAAGTTTAATGATCCTAGGCATATGCGTTCTTGAGTTATCATCAAAAAACCATTTTACTATTTCGGGTCACCGTGACCTTGACCTTTGACCTAGTGACCTCAAAATTAATAGGGGTCATCTGTGAGTCAATTATCAATGTACCTATGAAGTTTCATGATCCTAGGCCCAAGCGTTCTTGGGTTATCATCTGATAACCACCTGGTGGACGGACCAACAGACCGACCGACCCACATGAGCAAAGCAATATACCCCCTCTTCTTCGAAGGGGGGCATAAAAATAAATGGCTGTAAAAGAAAACTTTTTTTATCTAATTTAAACTTAAAACATCTTTTCTGCATCTGTACACACCAACTGCATGCCTTTATTTGGAAATCTGGATGAATTATGGAACTTACATATACCCCAGGGGTGCACATAAATTGGACAAAAGCCGAGTGTTGGGGTGGTTTTGAAAAATATCAGTATATTTTTTTTTTTAAGCATGGAAGCCTACCTAAAAATTTGCATGTAGTTCAGTATAATGATGATGAATAAGAAAATAATAGATTAGATTTGGATAGGTGCCCATTATGGGTGCGCTACCTTAAGTGATCAAGTATTGTAAAAGCGGATTAAATTAAAAATTGAAAAGGTTACTTAATATTTTGTCACTGACAGTAATACATTTCATTTTCATAATGTATAACATTGTTCCGGTAAAAAAATGACAGTAATACACATTAAATACTAGTACAATACTAAATATAATTGATGACCTCCCCGACATAGTATGTTTGCTTTCGTTTTCGCATGATTTTACTGAACGGGCTCCAACACCACGATGGTGAAAAAACTAGGATTAAACTTTGAAAATATTAAAATAATATTCCTACTTTGTAATAAAACACACCATTATGCATTAGTGCTTTTTTGCAAGAGGAAAACATAGAAACAATAAACTGATACAAAATTCAGACACATTTGCTAGTGCTACAGTAAATCAATCGTTTTCAATTGCTTTAAGTAAAGAGCAACTAGAATCTTAGTTTTAGATGTATGTACAACATATAGCTCGTGTGAACTGAAAGCATTTGAACCTTAATAAATGTATATTTATTGTAAACAAATTGTATTAGTTAATAATTGATTTAGTAAATTCTGAAAACATAATAATGAATTAAAAATACGGATATGGCCTATTGTCCATTGAAGGTAATGCATGTCAAGTTGCCTATATTGTAGTAATTTCGAAACCCTTAACTGTGATTAAACCACCTTAAAAACTGAAAGATAAAACCACTCAAGACAGTACCCCTCGTAGTGAGGTATCCTCTCGTTGAAAAACCATCACGTCGTTAATTGATGGCACCTGATTTTAAAACAATGACTAAACAAACAATTCAACTTAATAATTGAAGACTTTTTATTAAGTTTCATTGCAAATAGAATCCAGATCGAACGTTCGTCCAGGAGAGCCTGGCTTGAAATTAGAATAGCATTTCAATTCAGGTTTGTTAAAGAATCCAAAAGTCAACTAAATATTTATATTTGTTTATATCTAGAGCAGGTTCATCTCACAATCAGGAGTAGTTTATGGTAGTACAAATAATAATACAACATACCTGTAATCGACAAATGGCAGAATCTTAATACGAAAATAAATGCAAATCCCTGTACTTGAATCTTTCTGTTATTAAACAGTTTTAAACAGTACAGAGCTCATGTTACTTCTTCTGTTCACCATTAATGAAAGCGTTTTTTATTAGCGTTCGATAAAAAGGACGTCACAAATAAATAATTGCAGACAAGCTCTCATATCTACACTCATTATTGTGACTCCATTATATATCTATCCAAGATAAAGATATCCGTTTCAGCGGAATTTTGGCCAGCATAATATTATGGTATATTTGAAAGTTTTTTTCCATGGTACGGCACCTTCTAAGCTTCAAGGAAGGATGTAGTTGAACAACTTTTGTCCCATACGCATCACCTGTGCAGCCGCTCACCAATATGAAACATTAGATGTATCTTGAGTTGAGATCTGGTGATCAATTCTTTCCACACACGCTGCAATTGTTGGCCGATCTCCATTGTGAATCCACACAACACAGTTCTTTCCACAAACGCATAAACTGTGTTACCACTCTTACGTGTAAATCCTTGTATGCTTTTTAAGGTCAGAGCTGGTGGCAAATCCCTTTCCACAAACACTGTAACTGCGTGAATCCTCATATGATTTGTGAGGTCCGAGCCCCTGGCAAATCCCTTTCCACCAAACACTGCAACTGTGTGGACGCTCTCATGTGTGAATCCTCATATGCCGTGTGAGGTCCGAGCCTCCGGCAAATCCCTTTCCATAAACACTGCAAATGTGTGGCAGCTCTCTCGTGTGAATCCTCATATGCTGTGTGAGGTCCGAGTCCCTGGCAAATCCCTTTCCACAAACACTGCAACTGTGTGGCCGCTCTTCTGTGTGAATACTCATATGATTTGTGAGGTCCGAGTCCCTGGCAAATCCTTTTCCAAAAACACTGCAACTGTGAGGCTGCTCTCGTGTGTGAATACTCATATGATATGTGAGGTGTGAACTGGTGACAAATCCCTTTCCGCACACACTTCAACTGTGTGGCCGCTCTCCTGTGTGAATCCTCATATGCTGAGTGAGGTTGGAACTGGTGACAAATCCCTTTCCACAAACACTGCAACTGTGTGGCCTCTCTCCTGTGTGAATCCTCATATGCCGTGTGAGTTTTAAACTGGTGGCAAATCCCTTTCCACAAACACTGCAACTGTATGGCCGCTCTCCTGTGTGAATCCTCATATGATATGTGAGGTCCAAGCCCCTGACAAATCCCTTTCCACACACACTGCAACTGTATGGCCGCTCTCCTGTGTGAATCCTCATATGATATGTGAGGTCCCCGCCCCTGGCAAATCCCTTTCCGCACACACTGCAACTGTGAGGCAGCTCTCCTGTGTGAATACTCATATGATATGTGAGGTGTGAACTGGCGGCAAATCTCTTTCCACAAACACTGCAACTGTGTGGCCGCTCTCCTGTGTGAATACTCATATGCCGTGTGAGGTGTGAACTGCTGACAAAACCCTTTCCACAAACACTGCAACTGTGTGGCCGCTCTCCTGTGTGAATCCTCATATGATATGTGAGGTGAGAGACCCTGGCAAATCCCTTTCCACAAACATTGCACCTGTGTGGCCTGTCTCCTGTGTGAATCCTCATATGCTGATTGAGGTTGGAACTGGTGACAAATTCCTTTCCACAAACACTGCAACTGTGTGGCCGCTCTCCTGTGTGAATCCTCATATGATTTGTGAGGTGAGAGACCCTGGCAAATCCCTTTCCACAAACATTGCACCTGTGTGGCCTGCCTCCTGTGAGAATACCCATATGCTGAGTGAGGTTGGAACTGGTGACAAATCCCTTTCCACAAACACTGCAACTGTGTGGCCTCTCTCCTGTGTGAATCCTCATATGCCGTGTGAGTTGTGAACTGCTGACAAATCCCTTTCCACAAACACTGCACCTGTGTGGCCGCTCTCCTGTGTGATGATTTGTGAGGTCCCAGCTTGACGAAATTAACCCCTTGTTGACTTTAAGCGCGTTTTCATTTTGAGTTGTCATGCAAGTTTGATCATGTACATTTTGGTGATTTCTAAACTCCTGCAACACTGAGAACTCTGTCCCGCATACTGAGCAACTGAAACGGACTTCAGCAGTTTCTTGACAGTCAGGAGCCCCTGTGGAACATCAATGATATTGACAATAAGTTTAAGGACACAACATTATAATGACCAAATAAATGCTTCATGAATACATGTGTATGTGCATAAGGTGATTTAAACCAGCTAACTTATTGGTTGATAAGACAAAATTACACAACCGACAGATCAATTTAGTATTATGATATACAAGAGGGCTAGCATGGCCCTAGTCCGCTCACCTTTTTTTAAAAGGCCTTGTTCATTGCTTACATGTAGTTGAAAATTCAGTACTCAAGAGCATATTAGATTTGTTCTCTGCTGTTTACTTTTGAAGTGTTAACATATGATTAATTCTGATTGAGTACTGTCCATTTGCATGGGTTTTTACATGCAAACATTTGCAAGTAAGGCTAATTCTACATGTGTTTGCACGTTTTTTGTAAGATTTGGACCTCGTGACCAAGATTTTGACCCCACATGACCCAATGTCAAACTTTGCCTAGATATCATCAAGAAAAACATCCTGGTCAAGTATCATAATTATTGGACCAAAACTATGGCCTCTAGTCGGTTTACAAGGTTTTTGTAAGATTAGACCCCATGACCTAGATTTTATCCCCACGTTACCAAATGTCAAACTTGACCTACATATTGTCCAGACAAACATCCTGGTCAAGTTTCATCATTATTGAACAAAACTCTTGCATATGGAGTGTTTACGAGGATTTTGTAAGATTTGACCTGGTGACCTATATTTTGACACCCCATGACCAAACACCAAACTTTGCTTACAGAAATATATATATTATATAAATATAATTATTATTACCAAGATTAATAAAATCTGAAACAAAATAGTGACCTCTAGAGTGTTTACAAGGATTTTGTATAATATGAAAATTTTGACAATATCAGGGCAATAACTCTGGCATTTATTATGCGATTTTGCTCATTATCAAACTTGACTGAGATCTTGTGGCCATATAGCTTCTCAGCAACTTTGATAAAGAATGCTTGAGAAATATGAATGCTAAAGTGTTTACAAACCAAATGAGGAGGGACGGACAACGGACAAAGATAGATCCTTAAACCTCACCTGGGCAATCAGGTGAGCTTAAAAGTTGTTTATTTTAAACGATCTGAGCCATTTTCCAACTTGTCTAAGATATCAATAAAACCTATGTCTTAATTAAGTTTAACGATGATTAGGCAAACAAGAGCTGTCTCCATCGGAAGACATATGCCCCCGAAAAACGCTTTTTCGAAACCTAAACACAGATTTCGAAACCTAAACTTGGTCAGAAGATTCATCCCAATAATATCTTGGACGAGTTCGAAAATGATGCCTATTGGTTGAAAAACATGGCCCCCAGGGGGTGGGGCATTTTTCCTTATATAGCTATAGTAAAACCTTGTTAACACTCTAGAGGCCACATTTATTGTCCAATCTTGATGAAATATGGTCAGAAGATTTGTCTTAATGATATCTTGGATTAGTTAGAAAATGGTTACGTTTGCTTGAAAAACATGGCCGCCAAGGGGTGGGGCATTTTTCCTTATATGGCTATATAAGGCTATAGTATAATCTTGTTAACACTCTAGAGGCCACATTTATAGTCCGATCTTCATGAAACTTGGTCAGAAGATTCATCCCAATAATATCTTGGACGAGTTGAAAAATGATGCCGGTTGGTTGAAAAACATGGCCACCATGGAGGCGGGGCTATTTTCCTTATATGGCTATAGTAAAACCTTGTTAACACTCTAGAGGTCACATTTATTTTCCGATCATCACGAAACTTAGTCAGAAGATTTATCCCAATGATATCTTAGACAAGTTCGAAAATGGTTTTGGTTGCTTTAAAAAAATGGCCGCCAGGGGCGGGGCATTTTTCCTTATATGGCTAAATATGGCTATAGTAAAACCTTGTTAACACTCTAGAGGCCACATTTATTGTCCGATCTTCATGAAATTTGGTCAGAAGATTGGTCTCAATGATATCTTGGAGGAGTTCGAAATTAATTATGTTTGTTTGAACAAGGCTATTGTCAAAGCAATATGGTCCCCTACCGGCTCCACCATTGTCAGAAATTCCACCATTTTCAGAATTATTATTTTTTGGTTGCCATAGCAACCACAATTTTTGACGTAGGAACAAAATGAAATGACGTGCATAATGTCCATATTGCCATCTATCCATGTTCCAAGTTTAATGAACAAATATTAACAACTTTTAAAGTTATCGCAGGATCCAGAAAACCGCCATTTTCAGCAGTATTTCTAGTCCATTTGTTGCCATAGCAACCAGAATTTTTGACGTTGGAACAAAATGAAATGATGTGCATAATGTCCATATTGCCATCTATCCATGTTCCAAGTTTCATGAAAAAATATTAAGACCTTTCAAAGTTATCGCAGGATCCAGAAAAGTGTGACGGACGGACAGAGCGCAAACCATAAGTCCCCTCCGGTGAAACCGGTCAGGGACAAAAAATGGCTTCCAAGGGGTGGGGCATTTTTCCTTATATGGCTATAGCAAAATCTTGTTAACACTCTATAGAGGCCACATTTACTGTCCGATCTTCATGAAACTTGGTCAGAAGATTCATCCCGATAATATCTTGGACAAGTTAAAAAATGATGCCGGTTGGTTGAAAAACATGGCTGCCAGGGGGCGGGGCATTTTCCTTATATGGCTTTTGTAAAACCTTGTTAACACTCTAGAGGCCACATTTATTTTCTGATCTTCGAGAAGCTTGGTCAGAAGATTTGTCCCAATAATATCTTGTTATCTCAGGTGAGCGACTTTGGTCCTTTCAGGCCCTCTTGTTTAACCTAGTGACCTAGTTTTGACCCGGCATGACCCAGTTTCAAACTCCACGGAGGTATCATTGGGACAAACCTTCTGACCAAGTTTCATGAAGATCGGAAAAGAAATGTGGCCTCTAGAGTGTTTACAAGGTTTCTCTAAAGCCAAATAAGGAAAACTGCCCCGCCCACAGGCCGCCATGTTTTTCAACAGACCGGAACCACTTTTGAACTCAACCAACATATCATTAAGACAAACATTTTGACAAAGTAACAAGATGATTGGGCATGAAATGTGACTTCTACAGTGCTTACAAGTTTTTTCTTTTTTTTCGACCTAATTACCTAGTTTTTGACCCGGCATGACCCAGTTTCGAACTCAACCAAGGTATTATTGGGACAAAGCTTCTGACCAAGTTTCATGAAGATGGGACAAAAAATGTGGCCTCTAGAGTGTTCACGAACAAATGCGGACGGACGGACAGACAGACGACGGACAAAGACCGATCACAAAAGCTCACCTGAGCAATCAGGTGAGCTAAAAATTTACAAAAAATCTCTTCAATCAAACATGCTAGAGTTTCCAGCTAGTAAGTTAGCGATATCACTGTGACAATTGTTTGAACAAAGTCTTAAACATACATTGTAATCTTGATGCCACTTCAAGAATGTTTACAATGTATTTCTTCCATTTAACACAGTTAACCATTATGTTACCTCAAACAACCGAGCTTTAACCGGTAAACTTGACCAATATCATTAACAGCATTTTGAATAACTTTTTAATATGAAAGGGCATTCAATCTGGCTTATAAGGGTTACAGAAACATTATAGGCATGGGATTTCTTCTCAACATCTGAGTTCTTTATTTAAGACAAGAGACAAGTTGTGAATGCAATTCAAAACAATAATTAACTATATGACAAATAACACAAAAACAATTAAAGCTGTGGTAACCCGCGGCCTTGGAAGTCAATGCAAAGCAAAGGGTGTTAAAACCAATTAAAAGACTAATACAAACTTTTCAGTATAGATCAATGAAACAAATGTTCTGACCAAGTTTCATAAAATTGGACAATGCATGTGAATAACCAAGTTTTCAGAGAGTGTTTCAAATGATTTACCTGAGCAACCTTATCTCTAATATCTTCATGACATTATGGACCCAAATGTGACCGTCTAGCCCAGCTCTTTTGTGGCCATATTTGACCTTTGACCTCTAAGTGTCACATTGACCTATATGTTAAGAAATTGGGTTTTAGACTTAACTGGGTCTAAAAGCTGTGATCATTTAAGGACAGTTGATTAAAAATTGCCTTGTTAACAGAGAACATATTAAAACACATCCAATTTTCTTACAGATGTGTAAACTGTTCAACTGGCAACTTGCCTACTTACAAAATGACAAAATAAAACAAGGGCTGTTTGTAAAAAATGCGTGCCCCCCATATGGGCTGTCAGTTGTAGTGGCAGCCATTGTGTGGATATGTTTTTTGGCACTGTGACCTTGACCTTTGACCTAGTGACCTGAAAATCAACAGGGGTCATCTGGGAGTCATGATCAATGTACCTATGAAGTTTCATGATCCTAGGCATTAGCTTTTTTGAGTTATCATCCGGAAACCATTTTACTGTGTTAAGTCACCGTGACCTTTGACCTAGTGACCTGAGGGTCAATAGGAGTCATCTGCGAGTCATGATCAATGTACCTATGAAGTTTCATGATCCTAGGCGTAAGCGTTCTTGAGTTATCATCCTGAAACCATTTTTCTAAGTTGAGTCACCGTGACCTTGACCTTTGACCTGAAAATCAATAGGGGTCATCTGCATGTCATGATCAATGTACCTATGAAGTGTCATGATCCTAGGCATAAGCGTTCTTGAGTTATCATCCAGAAACCATTTTACTATTTCGGGACACCATGACCTTGACCTTTGACCTAGTGACCTGAAAATCAATAGGGGTCATCTGCGAGTCATGATCAATGTACCGATGAAGTTTCATCATCCTAGTCATAAGCATTCTTACAATTGTAAGTTATCATCTGGAAACCATTTTTCTATTTCGGGTCACCGTGACCTTGACCTTTGACCTAGTGACCTGAAAATCAATAGGGGTCATCTGCCAGTCATGATCAATGTACCTATTAAGTTTCATGATCCTATCCCTAAGCATTCTTGATTTTATCCGGAAACCATTTTATATTTCGAGTCACCTTGACCTTTGACCTAGTGACCTGAAAATCAATAGGGGTCATCTGCCAGTCATGATCAATGTACCTATGGAGTTTGATGATCCTAGGCGTAAGAATTTTTGGCTATCATCCGGAAACCATCTGGTGGACGGACCGACCGACCGACCGACTGACCGACATGTGCAAAACAATATACCCCCTCTTCTTCGAAGGGGGGCATAATAAAACAAGATGTGTTTGTGAAACACAATGTCCCCCTATATGACGTTTGACCTTGTAGGATGACCTTGACCTCGTGAAGGATGACCTTGACCTTGACCTTTCACCACTCAAAATGTGCAGCTCCATGAGATACACATGCATGCCAAATATCAAGTTGCTATCTTCAATATTGCAAAAGTATTCATAAAATAAGCGATTTCGGCCACATAAACAGGGTTTTCATTAGGAGGCGGCCGGCGGCCGATTTGACCGCCTCAAATGTTATTCAGGCCGGCTCAAATTCGGAAAGAAAATTAAAACAAAACATCGGCAAATTTTCACGACGATGACGAGATATTTAGTATTCGTTAATATACTAACTGTCTGAAACGGAAGTAAACAACCTTAACCGATATATGTTAACTGCTTTCTCATTGGTCGTATCGATATAATTGTCCAATCGCGGAGCGGGTAACGAGACTGTACGACTTTGATCTAAGGTCACAAACTGTGACAAAGTCAACAATTGGATATGTCAAAAAAAAGAAAAATAAACGACTTTTTCGTTTGTGTTTCGAGTAAGAACGATAGTTCGCTGTTGAAGTTATCTTGTTACAGTTTTTTTAACGTTTATCATTTACCCGCACCTCCGGATAAATGCACTTTCCTGCTACACTTACATTTCGTTTCTTATTCGATTTTCGACAAAAAAATGGCGCAAAGAAGATTCCTCAGCAAAATATTCAAATCCTAAGATTGCATCAGCTGGGGCAACCTATGCCCGATTTTTTTTCCAAATTATTGCCTAAGTTAATCAAATAAAAACAATTATTCTCATGTCAACAGGCACACATTCTTTATAAACTGAATAATCAATTATTTCAGAAATAGACAGTCATTGTGTACTCTTAACACAGTATTACTTATAAATGTTCAGGTATTTGCTCAAAGAATGCTTCAGTATTATTGTTTTAATTATTGTGATGTTTATCAGACTTTATTTTTCTTAAGGTAATTTACTCCTTTGGTAATAGTATTTGAATTGCTAGTCACATACTATTGGTAAAATGGGATCGTGTTAAGTAGAGGTTAATTATATTGAATGTTATTGTTTGACATGTGATAAATATGTTTACAGTGTGTACTGTTTCTTCTTATTTGCAATAACTACTTGTGGACTAGTCATTTAAATTGGTTAAGTTATATATTTTGAAATGTCATAGTCATTATTGGAAGTTACAACTTATTAAAATGTTAAAATTTCCAGTGTTTGTTTAATTCAGATTTTCATTAATACTGTAAAGAATACATGTTATGTACTGCACAGAAATTATACATTAAGCTAGGGCCCGGGCCCTTCGCCCCCGACGGGGACATTCCACCTCAGACCCATGCATCTACATGAAAATTTAAAGAAATAGATTGTGATATTTGCTAGCCAAAGTATTTTTCTGTCTTGAATCTCTTAAAAATACAGGTGTCTTAAAGCTCAGGAGAAGCGATTTCTTTGTTTCAAATAAGTTAAATTGCAGGTGCTTCCGGGGGTCTCTGGCCCCCTGGACCCCTGTCCAGGGTGTGCCCTGAACCCACCGTGGGCCCTATCGGCACCCAGATTTTATTTTCAGGATTTCAAATTTGGAACAATTGACACCCCTGAGAGTTGATGTTACCTGAGGACTTAACAATTCACATTAACATCCTCTATTTTAACTGAGGAAGATCATGTAAAATATGTGCCAAAAATCGCTCAAAAGCCACGATTTGGCACCTTTATTTCAAAAAATTTCCGGGGGGGGAGGGGGGGGGGGGGGGGGGAGGGGGGGCAGGTTGGCCTCCTCAAATAACTCAAAAGCCTGCTACAAAAAATCCTAATGAAAACCCTGCATATATTTGACCTCTGACCTTGAAGGATGACCTTGACCTTTCACCACTCAAAATTAGCAGCTCCATGAGATGCACATGCATGCCAAATATCAAGTTGCTATCTTCAATATTGCAAAAGTATTCATAAAATGAGCGATTTTGGCCACATATATTTGACCTCTGACCTTGAAGGATGACCTTGACCTTTTACCACTCAAAATGTGCAGCTTCATGAGATACACATGCATGCCAAATATGAAGTTGCTATCTTCAATATAGCAAAAGTTATTGCAAAATGTTAAAGTTGGCGCAAACAGACCAACAGACAGACAGGGCAAAAACAATATGTCCCCCACTACTATAGTGGGGGACATAAAAAGTGAGCATAAGAAGCAAACAAAACAAGAGGACTATGGGCCACCTGATATCCAAAGGAACTGGACTATTCGGAGAAAGAGCGAGCTGATTCATAAAGATTGGACCAAAAAGGTGACTTCAAAGTATTAATATTTTGTATTAATATGTTGTTTTTTTATTTGACCTTGTGACCTAGTTTTAAGCTCACATGACCTAGTTCCAATCTCAGCTGATATTAAATTAGGACACAAATTTTCTGACCAAGTTTCATGCAGATTGTCATATAAATGTGGCTAATATAGTGTCAACAAGTTTTCACTACAGCCCTATAAATAAAATTGCCCCCACATCAAGCAACCATGTATTTCAACAAACCGGAGAAATTTAGAACTTGACCGCGAAGTCAATATAACAAGTGTTCTGACTAACTTTCATTTTGATTGCACTAAAAATGTAACTTCTATATTGTTAACAAGGTTTCACTATAGCCTTATAAGGAAAAATGCCCCGCCCCCTGGGGTCCATGTTTTTCCACAATCTATAACCATTTTCGACCTAAGCCGAGCTATCATTACAACAGATTTTCTGATCAAGTTTTATAAAGATTTGACAATAAATATGACTTCTAGAGAGTTAACAAGGTTTTACTATAACCATAAAAGGACAAATGCCCCGCCCCCAGGTGTCCATGTTTTTCAACAGACCCGAATCATTTTCAAACTCAGTCCAGATATCAATTCAACAAAATGTTCTGCCCAATTTGCATGAAGATTAGACTAAAAATGTGTCCTCAAGGTTTTACTATAGCAATATAAGGAAAAATGCCTCAGCCCCTAGTGACATTGTTTTCCATCATACCATAACAACAAATGTTCTTTCTTAGTTTCATGAAGATTGGACAATAAATGGAACTTTAGTGTTACGTCAATATTGATATAGCAGGGATTTCAATAGACGCATAATCCTGCGTTTTGACGCGAGGAAATTAAAAAATGACTCGTTTTTGACGCAACCCTTTTTTCTGCAGTGCGTCATTTTGACGCATCGAAAATTTGACCCGTGAGTCAGTCAGTTAACATCTCGAGTTCCATGGTAAAAATCCCACTGCGCTTGAAATTAATGTTTCAGTATTTGAAACTCGGTCTATAATCGAGGGAATACCCCGGGCGTTGTTTATCTTATCTCATCTCCTCCAATACACATGTCAACTTCTAAATAGTGCGTGCGCACTAACTGGGTAATATGCCATCCGATAATTGCAGGTTTTTTTGCAGACTTGCAGATGGCACGGTTAAAGTAAGTCGGCAAAAGTAATTAAAGAAAAAACAAAATTGATCAAAGGTCTATTAATTACGTAGATTCACTATTATGTCCAGCGAGTTTTGTCAGTTTGTTAATCCACCGATAATTACGAGTAACACCCATCTTATATAAACTGGAATCACAGTTCATTTTTTATACCAACATATTTCGGACATGTGTAGTATTCAAATAAACAGTAATAGATATACTAGATGTTCCATGCATTTTGATTGTGTTTTGTTAGAAAAGCTATCATAGGGATGATGATAATATAATGACGATTAGTATGTGATGAAAAGGTGCTACCTATATTACATTATATTAAATTACTTAAATGTGTTAAAAGACTTTAATGTTTTAAAAGGAAGTAGATTTTTATGTACCAATTCATTAAAATATGTTTGTGTTTTTATCATGGTATTGTTATTTAATAAAGCAATATAACTTTTAAAGATGTTATGTTACTCTTAGAGCATATTTTTATCTAAAAAATTGATTAATACAGACAAAAAAACAATTTACGCGCTTCAAAATTGACCCCAGCTTTTTTCAATTTGACTCCTCAAAATTTCAGTCCAGGGGTCATTGACTCCTGGTTTTTAAAATCTATTAAAATCCCTGATATAGCCATTTAAGAACAATAGATGTGTTTGTCAGAAACACAATGGCCCTAATGTGCTGCATTGAATTTTTTTGTGTGTGACCCTTGACCTTGAAGGATGAACTTGACCTTTCACCACTCAAAATGTGCAGCTCCATCAGATACACATGCATGCCAAATATCAAGTTGCTATGTTCAATATTGCAAAAGTTATGAAGAAGGTCATAGTTTGGGTTAAAGTACAATGACAGACAAGCCAAAAACAATATACCCCTGATCTTTCGATCCGGGGCATAAAAACTGCCCCGCCCCCTGGCGGCCTTGTTTATAAACCAACCAGATCTTTTTTTTTTAACTCGTCCAAGATATTAATGGGACACATGTTCTGACCAAGTTTCATGAAGATTGGACTAAAGATATGACATCTAGAGTGATAACAGTTTTACTCAAGCCATAAAAGGAAAAATGCCACGCCCCCTGGAGGCAATGTTTTTCAACAGATCAGAACCATTTTCCAACTGATCCAAGACATCATATAAAAAACTATTCTGACAAATTTTCAAGAAGATTGGACATTAATAAAGACTTCTAGAGTGTTGACAATTTTTTACAATAGCCAAACAAGGAAAATTGCCTCCCTCCCTGGCGGCCATGTTTTTCAACCAACTGGAACCGAACCATTTTAAAACTCGTTTAAGATATTATTGGGACACAATCATGTTCTAAACAAGTTTCATGAAGATTGGACAATCAATGTCATTGTGGCCTCTAGAGTGTTAACAATGTAAATGTTGACAACAGAAAACGCACAATGAACAAAGGTGATCAAAAGAGCTCACCATGAGCACGTTGTGCTCAGGTGAGCTAAAAAAAATTACACAAAAGTAAAGTTGACACATGGTAAACCAACAAAGTTAACATCTGTTGCAATAATTACCTATTTTGTCAAAATAAAGGAAACAAATCCAAAAGGCACAAACAATTAGGAAATATAGGAGCTTTATGCAATACATTTACAGGATTTGTGTGCAAAATACATGAAAATTTTGGAATATAGGAATCCCTTGACAGCCTCCATTTATTGTTTGAACAAACAATGTGGGGACAGATATCAAACAATATGAGAACAGAGGCTAAGCATACCTAGTGTAGTGTCTTCTAATTTTTCCTTCACATTTCCATCTGTTACACCTTCTTGATAACTAAAAAGGCCTGCATGTAAAGTTTGGCTGGCGTAAGTGTCATTTTTGTCTGCAATGACATCAACAATGTGCTCTGCAACATGCTGTCTCAAACTAATAAGGTCCAGCATACCACGTCCACAGGTGTCACACCAGAACAGCTCCTTATCAATGCTATTAAAGATGTCATTAAATGTCAACATGTCTGTAACTTCACGGTCACTTGATGCTGATATCCCTTGATTGTCACAGACATTGGATTCCATGCCCTCTTTAATGCACTGGAAAACCTGTAAAAAAAAAGGCAAATCAAGTGTACAATTTTATTTTGACTGACCATGAAATGGCAACACAATTTTGTCTTCAAATGTAACGATGAGAATGTTGCAGGATTAACTAGATATGCCACGGACGCTTACGATTATCTTTTTCACTATAACCTACATATTAATGTTATTCAGCTGAGGAAATTTTAGCCCAGTCCACCAAACACTTAACAAGGAGATGAATACATATAATCTTCGTGACTATAGATTATACATGGTTTAAAGGCAACAGACAATAATTCTGCCAAAACTGGTCAAAGGCCAACTTTCCTTTCATAATAATACCTTCCAAATTAAGGTCATTCAACTGGGAAAGAAACCACATAGGGCTACAAGAGGAGTATAACCCCCACAAGCCTAAGGACTATGCTATAGTATAAAAACCAACCAAGGGGCTTTTTTTGCAAAAACTTGTCACAGTCGAAATTCCTTACATTATAATCATAGTCCATTAAGTTCATTCAACTGTGAAACTTTCATGGAAGTTTAAGTGAAATTGAGTACAAAATATTTTCACAACCATATATTTTATACTGTTTAACTGTAATTGGTATCATTGCTGCAAACAAAATGGTCGAAGTCAACATTCCTTCCTTTAAGGTATGTCAATACATAAAGGTCAAACAATCAAA
The DNA here is from genome assembly GCF_020536995.1 of Dreissena polymorpha. Taxonomy (NCBI): domain Eukaryota; kingdom Metazoa; phylum Mollusca; class Bivalvia; order Myida; family Dreissenidae; genus Dreissena; species Dreissena polymorpha. The sequence continues at coordinate 21,094,819 of NC_068359.1, read as the reverse complement.
TCAACCAAGCAATTTAAGATCAATTCCATACACAACTTTGGGAAGTAAATACCGATGTGCAGTCTAAATATTTATATGGACAGACTATTGCAATCCTCAATGCCTCCCACTCCACAGGGGCATAAAACAAATCTTCACCATTGAGTGAACAATATGTATATCAAGTACTGCTTTACAGATTCCCCCTTTCAATGTAATAGTAAATTTATCTTTAAAGGTGATGTTTGTAGGTGTGAGTTCTAATTATTCTACTAAAGTCATGTACTTCAACAATATGTTTTACCATTTAATACAATTATAAGCAATATTAGATTGTTAATAGGTTTATACATGTATCTTCAAATAAGGGGAATTATTCATTGTTTGAATAAATGTCTATACTAAGGGTCAAATACAGTCGATATGCATCTTTACAATTAACCCTTTCAGCGCTGGAACTGAATTTTAAAGTCCTTTGCAAACAGTTTGGATCCAGATGAGACATCACAGAACGTGGCATCTCATCCTATGTTAGCGTTTCCGATCGCCAAAATCGCCAAAGGCGATTGAATCTTTCAGCTGGCGATTAAAATTTAAAATGTGAATGAAAATGGCGATTGCAAAAAAACCTGATATTTCTCTATAAGTATATAATATTCCCTACTTTTAAAGAGAACTCGATACCGATTTCCAAATGTAATCGCCATAAAAGCTCCAGGTGGTAATAGATAGTCCATTGATAAGAGATAACCGGATGCTCGTATCGTATATTCAAGCCACATAACACAGTCATGTATGCTGACAGATGCATCACGGGAAATTTTCGGGTAACTTTCCAGTTGCCAAACTGTGATATTTAACGTCCAATCGGTTACGAGAATGTTTATGGAGGCAGAGTTATATAGCGATTATTATTTTTAATTGACGTGTGTCACAGAGTAAGCGTTGATCGCAGGTTTATTAACAATGAATCACAGTTGTAGCATTAATACGTGATATAAAACCGGTAAATAAAGCAGTACATTAAAGGCGGTTTCGGGCATCATCATCACAATTATTTACCGTACTGTATAAAACAATCATTAATTAATTAAGTTAATTGCAATTGGTGAGCAGTGTAAAATTACTTACGGCGAGTAAGTTGTGAAAAACAAAACCCGTTAATAATTTGATGCGGTATCAAATTAAATCCAGCGCATGTATATTTTATCATGTCTATTTGTAAAACTGATTTACACAGTTTTTCTACAATCACGTGATAATAACTATTCACTATGCACTAATACCGGTATGCCATGTAAAACCCATGTTATAAGAAAGAGCGAGAAATTATTGCTGTCGTCTGCAATGCCAAGTTCTACGCATGCAAAGCATGCTTTTTTAATAACAGACGATGTGTAACTAAATATAGCCTAGCCGCTCAGTACATAAGTATTTAAGACTTACAAATTTACTGGTACGTTTGAATAAATTATCTATTGCAACTTTGGAAAAAATATGTCAATTCAAGAATACATTGCAGTAAATGTATTTTTCAAGAATAAAGAAGCACCAGACTACGGCAAAAATTATTTGGAGAAGGGGGGGGGGTGGCAAATAGGAGTTACGCAAGACCCACGCAATCAAAGACCGGGGCATATCTGAAAGTTCTAACATTGTATACCGTTTATGCCAGTGCATGAAAATAAATATAAATGAAAAAAAAACAACAAAAAAACATGAAACTATTTGATTTCAGGTAACAAATGATTTATTTAAATGTGACTTCATTGATAATTTAATACAGTCATTGTTGATACCTATAGATTCATGATAATGATTAATAATGTCGTTCATTGAGCAAATAAGGTTATAATATACAAATGTATGTCGTTATCGTAGTGCTGAAATTTGGCTACTAATTTTTTTTCCTTAGCGCCAACCTAGTCATCAGGATCCAAACTGTTTGCTATTCTGATAGTATTCTTTGAAAAAAAATCAAAGAAAATGCTAATGTTAGAAATTCAGCAGACAACATTTTAGCAGACGACAAATTTTCCAGCATGCAACGGTTTAAGTTTTTTTTCTTGATGTGTGTGACAGTGTGGTTTTCCTCAAGTTACTTCAGTTACTGCCCGGCCACAGCGACAGAAAATGTCAACATTAAAGGGATCTTTTCACGGTTTGGTAAATTGACAAAATTGAAAAATGTTGTTTCAGATTCGCAAATTTTCGTTTTAGTTATGATATTTGTGAGGAAAAAGTATTACTGAACATTTACCATAGTCCAATATAGCCCTTATATGTATCTTTTGACGATTTGAAAACCTAAAAATTATAAAGCGTTGAAACGCGAAACGATTGAATAATTTGGTGAGTTCTGTTGTTGTCATTTAAATTATCGAAACCACGAAGATTGCTTATATAACGTATAAAATACTTATTCTGTGTATACTCGGCGGAATAGCCGAGAGGGCTAGTGTGTTTTTACCTCAGACTGACTCCAGGACTCCGGGGGTCACTGGTTCGAGCCCTGGTACCGGCTTCTTTTTTTTCCTTGTTTTAATTTTATTTTTGACTTTTTACTGGAGCTTTTAAGATCCAATGTTTACATTTATCAATATAAATCATTTAATGACAAACTTCAAAATATGCCAAAATATGTGAAAAGGCCCCTTTAAATATGGTTCCGTAAACAAAACACATAGACAGAATTGCAGCTATAGTTCAAAATGTGTCCAAACTTTTGTGAGTCTAGTTAGTTAATTAGGAAGTAGTGCTGAGACTCAATCCTGGTCCTGTCAAACTGTAGCCCCAGGAGCAAAAGGAGCGGTCGGTCAAGTAGACCAAAATTTCACTTGTCCTGACCAAAAAGCAATTTTGTCCTGACCATTATATCGTATTCTGCTCAGTACTTCGCAAAATATTGAAATAATACAAAATGCTCAAATCATAAAGACTTTAATCGTTCAAAATACATATTAACAATTTCAATACTAATAGAACTGTCTAGTATAAGGCCAGCATTTTTTTTAATTTGTTTTACGGGAAAATTTTCAGACAAATTGAGTCGGGGGGATAAATAAAAATAAAATCATGAAAAGTGAGCAGTCTACCAAAAAAATAAAAATAAATCTGTCTAAACTGATTATATTTTTTTTGAAAATTTAAAATTAAGCCAATTTAACCTTATGTATACTTGCATTAACCTTTAAGTGTTTTATATATCTTATTACACTGTTGTAGAAGCTTTTTATAATAATAGTAAACATATTTTTATATATATTAATATGTAAAAGCACCTTTCGCATGTATTATACTATATTGCTTCAATAGAGACCATATACCACGCTAGGTGTGTAGTGTATTATAGTGATTGTTAAACTTTTGTTGAGTGTTAATCATATGTATGTTTATAACAAATATATAGCATGCATTTGACTTTAATAAATTAGAATTGAACACTTTTTAAATTGTTTAATAGCTTTAAATAACAACCAACTTTGTAACTTTCATCCATGGCTGGAAAATGCACACTAAAAAATACTATTTAATATACAACAGACTTGCTTTATATCATGATAATGTGTATCAATCATGAGCAAAAATGAGCCACATAACAGGAAATTGGACCTTATAGGGCGATTGGGACCATTTTGGCTCCAAAAGAGCAGTCTGATCAGGATCCAAACTGTTCAACAAAATGGTCATTCAGTCAGTTCTTCTAAAGATGTTAAGCGAACGCTTTGGATCCTGATCAGACTGCGCTTGAATTGATCTTGATCCAAACTTTGTGTAGTGAAAGTTCTAGTACATAAAATGTGAATATATAGACTTATAAAAACATGTGCTGCATTTCATTTTATATTCAGAGAGAGTTATAGTGTTTATATACGTAAAGTGAAGTTAACTTGTTCAAATCATGCAGAAAATTTGCCCTCCCTAGGGGTTACGGTTTGCTTGTAAATATAAATAAAACAAGAGCACCGCCTTGCTGGTGCAGACCGCTCATCTATTTTCTTTTTAAAGGTGAAGGGACTCTCATTTTCAATCACAAAGGAGGGAGGGGTGGAGTGAAGAGGGGTGCATTGTGTGGGGGTGTGGACATTTATTACATTATTTTCCTTAAATGCGAAAAAAAGAGAAAAAAAAAATTCGGGGGGTGGGGGGGGGTGGGGGGGGGATTCTTGGGTGCGATGGTTGGACGGTATTTCAAACATAAAATAATAAAAATAAATATTTGTGTTTTTTAACCGTTTCAAAAAAAAATTGGGTGGGGGTGAGGTGGGGGGTATAGTGTGAGGGTGTGGTGGTAATTTGTGAGATGATCTTAAAAAAAAAAAAAAAAAAAAAAAATCAGGGGGGGGGATTCGGGTGGGGTGGGGGGGGGGGTGGGGGGGGGATTCTTGGGTGCGATGGTTGGACGATGGTTGGACGGTATTTCAAACATAAAATAATCAAAATAAATAGTTTTGTTTTTTAACCGTTTAAAAAACCGTGTGGTGGTCATTTGTGAGATGATCTTAAAAAAAAAATAAAAAAAAATAGGGGGGGTGATTCGGGGGGGGGGGGGGGGGGGGGGGGGGGCGGGGGGGGGGGCGGGGGGGGGAAGGGGGGGGGCACGGGCGATGGTTTGGGTGGAGTCTATTGTGGTATGTCAGGTAAGAGTAGTTTTGTCAAAGTATCAATCAAATCTAATCATAAATAAAGAAGTTATGGCAATTTTAGCAAAATTATGAAAGTATTTGAAGTTTGAAAGCAAAAGCCTTGATAGAAGTAAAGTGGATCGAAACACAAAATTTAACCATATATTCAAAGTTACTAAGTCAAAAAAGGGCCATAATTCCGTAAAAATGACATCCAGAGTTATGCAACTTGTCCTTTTACTGTACCCTTATGATAGTTTGCGAGTGTTCCAAGTATGAAAGCAATATCTATGATACTTTAGGGGTAAAGTGGACCAAAGCACAAAACTTAACCAAACTTTCAATTTTCTAAGTATAAAGGGCCCATAATTCCGTCCAAATGCCAGTCAGAGTTACATAACTTTGCCTGCACAGTCCCCTTACGATAGTTAATAAGTGTTGCAAGTATAAAAGCAATAGCTTTGATACTGTAGGAATAAAGTGGACCTAAACACAAAACATAACCAAATTTTCAATTTGCTACGTATAAAAAGGGCACATAATTCTGTCAAAATGCCAGTCAGAGTTACATTACTTTGCCTGCACAGTCCCCTTATGATAGTTAGTAAGTGTTTCAAGTATGAAAGCAATAGCTTTGATACTTAAGGAATAAAATGGACCTAAACACAAAACTTAACCAAAATATTCAATTTTCTAAGTATAAAAAGGGCACATAATTCTGTCAAAATGCACGCCAGAGTTATCGTTCTTTGCCTGCCCAGTCCCCTCATGATAGTTAGTAAGTGTACCAAGTTTGAATGCAATAGCATTGATACTTTCTGAAAAAATTGGACCTAAACGCAAAACTTAACAAAAATTTTCAATTTTCTAAGTATAAAAAGGGCACATAATTCAGTCAAAATGCACGCCAGAGTTATCTAACTTTGCCTGCCCAGTCCCCTCATGATAGTAAGTAAGTGTACCAAGTTTGAATGCAATAGCATTGATCCTTTCTGAGAAAAGTGGACCTCAACGCAAAACTTAACCGGACGCCGACGCAGACGCCAAGGTGATGACAATAGCTCATAATTTTTTTTCAAAAAATAGATGAGCTAAAAATCATTCTCTGAAACCGCAAGGCCCTTGGGTTGTTGCGTTGCATGCCAACCATATAGTGGTTCTTTGCTAAGTTTCCTCAAAGCATGTCTCCGTGGTCAAAACTGTTTGCGCTTCAGGGGTCAACTGATTTATATAGATTAATGTCTTTGATAATCCCTAACAACACAGACACCGCAAGGGTCAGGGGTTCAATATTTCGTGTGTAACATATTAGTGTTTTCTTCTTCTAGGTGTGATCAAATCATACATTTGGAGTTAAAAATATCCCGGCCTTGTTTCACATGCTTAATATTTACTTATATAATAAAGAGTTAAACAATATTATTCTCTCAAAACGCATGGGTTACTTTAGGTGAAAATTATTTTGTATGTGACATTGTATGGCGGTAATCTTCGTAGGTTTTGTATCATGTCCATTGGCTTCACATTAGCCCCAACAAAATATTGAGGTAAAAGACACAATATACCTAGAAACCTAGATTTATTTCATTGAACATTTTCTTAAGTGAAATTCGTATAAAGAATTAAATAGCACATGTAGCAAGGATTTAAATTGTTCTAGTAGACTCTGCTGACTGTTCATAACTTACTCGCAAGATTAATTATATATAGAACACAACTTTTGAACTATGTAATTGTATACCGGTATTTTAAAATAGTATTTTATTTTTAAAATTTCGTAAAAGATTCACAGTATTGTCAAAACAAGAGCACCGCCTTGCGGGTGCAGACCGCTCATCTATTTTCTTTTTAAAGGTGAAGGGACTCTCATTTTCAATCACAAAGGAGGGAGGGGTGGAGTGAAGAGGGGTGTATAGCATGGGAATGTGGACATTTATTACATTATTTTCCAAAAATGGGAAAAAAAATGCTAAAAAAAAAATCGGGGGGGGGGGGGTGTTTAACCATTAAAAAAAATGAAATTTGGGGTGGAGGTGGGGTGGGGGGTATAGTGTGAGGGTGTGGTGGTCATTTGTGAGATGATCTTAAAAAAAAAAATTAGGGGGGGGGGATTCGGGTGGGGGGAGGGGGGGTGGGGGGATTCTTGGGTGCGATGGTTGGACGGTATTTCAAACATAAAATAAATATTTGTTTTTTTTTATTGGTTTCAAAAAAAAATAATTTGGGGGGGGGGGGTGGGGTGGGGGTATAGTGTGAGGGTGTGGTGGTCATTTGTGAGATGATCTTAAAAAAACAAAAAAAAAACAAGGGCTGTTTGTAAAACATGCATGCCCCCCATATGGGCTGTCCGTTGTAGTGGCAGCCATTGTGTGAATACGTTTTTTGTCACTGTCACCTTGACCTTTGACCTAGTGACCTGAAAATCAATAGGGGTCATCTGCGTGTCACGATCAATGTACCTATGAAGTGTCATGATCCTAGGCAAAAGCGTTCTTGAGTTATCATTCAAAAATCATTTTACTATTTCGGGTCACCGTGACCTTGACCTTTGCCCTTGTGACCTCAAAATCAATAGGGGTCATCTGCAAGTCATGATCAATCTACCTGTGAAGTTTCATGATCCTAGGCATATGCGTTCTTGAGTTATCATCCGAAAACCATTTTACTATTTCGGGTCACCGTGACCTTGACCTTTGACCTAGTGACCTCAAAATCTATAGGGGTCATCTGCGAGTTATGATCAATCTACCCATGAAGTTTCATGATCCTAGGCGTATGCATTCTTGAGTTATCATCCAGAAACCATTTTACTATTTCGGGTCACCGTGACCTTGACCTTTGACCTAGTGACCTCAAAATCAATAGGGGTCATCTGCGAGTCATGATCAATCTACCCATGAAGTTTCATGATCCCTGGCGTATGCATTCTTGAGTTATCATTCAAAAACCATTTTACTATTCAGGGGTGGCGAAATATCAAACAACTATACTTGTCCACGGACAACCATTTAGGAAATTTAACTTGTCCGTTGCTGAACTACACTTGTCCGTTAATGTTTATATAAATTATAAACGCATTTGTTGAGTAATGTAAAACAATGTGGAATATACCAAAATGAGTATGATTTGCTAGTTTTGTTTATAGTTGTATTTCAATAGTACATTCATTATAGCAGTATATTATAAACAATATAAAAACTTTCTAAAACTTTTAATCTTGCAAAGCTAGTGTTATTAAAACATGTGTTGAACATAAGTACATCATTATCTTAACAAATCAAACTTGTTCAATATGTCCACCTCATCAGACTGAGGCTCCGGTACTGGTAGCAATTTGATTATCATCAACTGGTAACCATTAAAATCTGTGAGCCAAGTTTCTTGAAAAGTTCTGGTGCGTTTACTTAGATCATATTTGTTATCATAATCTTTCTTAGTTTTTTTGGGAGGTGGACTGCTCAAAGCTTCGGGTTTCTGCTCCGTTGTTGAAGATTTAAAATAACTAAATGTTCCATTTTTACCATTAAAGTCGTCTTAAATAACAAGGAAGACCGTGTTTTGATTATCTTATTTTGATACTTTTTATTTCCGTCTGATTGTAAAAATAAAGAAACCAGTCTGTACCCTGTCTAACAGTCGGGCCGAATGTTTAAAATGCGGCAAGCTCCTGGTCTCGTATAGAATAAGGGAGATCACTGCGCAGGAGAGTGCCCGTATTTAGCTTGATTGCTCCGCAAATAGCACTGACAATGTAATCGCATGACAACATCCGGTTTTGTAAAACTTAATTACGGCTTTAATACAATGTATTTTTTTGTATACCTGGGCCCGACTTTTAAAAAACTTGTTGTCCACGGACAACTTAATTGAAAAAAATCAGTTGCCCAAACAAGCAAATGTACGAGTCGGGCAACACGGACATTTGATTTCGCGACCCCTGCTATTTCGGGTCACTGTGACCTTGACCTTTGACCTAGTGACCTCAAAATCAATAGGGGTCATCTGCGAGTCATGGTCAATGTACCTATGAAGTTACATGATCCTAGGCCCAAGCGTTCTTGAGTTATCGTCTGACAACCACCTGGTGGACGGACCGACAGACAGACCAACCGACGGACAGACCGACATGAGCAAAGCAATATACCCCCTCTTCTTCGAAGGGGGGCATAAAAATAGGGGGGGGGAGGGGGGGAGGGCACAGGGGATGGTTTGGGTGGAGTCTATTGTGGTATGTAAGGTAAGAGTAGTTTTGTCAAAGTATCAATCAAATCTAATCATAAATAAAGAAGTTATGGCAATTTAAGCAAAATTTAATAATTTGACCTTGAGAGTCAAGGTCATTCAAAGGTCAAGGTAAAATTCAACTTGCCAGGTACAGTAACCTCATGATAGCATGAAAGTATTTGAAGTTTAAAAGCAAAAGCCTTGATAGTTAAGAAGTAAAGTGGATCGAAACACAAAATTTAACCATATATTCAAAGTTACTAAGTCAAAAAAGGGCCATAATTCCGTAAAAATGACAACCAGAGTTTTGCAACTTGTCCTTTTACTGTACCCTTCAGTGTTCTCCGGAAGCACCGGCGGCCGGCGATTTCGCCGGCTACTGACAGTCTAGGCGCCGGCTACTTTCCCAAAAAATATCAATTGGAAACGGCGCAAAAAACGCCCGTTTTAATTCCAGTTGTGACGCGATTTTTCAATTTCGTCTTTTTATTAACTAACCGGATGTTTCTATTCTAATGCGCGTTAATTTTGCGCCGAACTGGAAGAAGCACGGATAAAACCGATCGATACAGTACACTCCACGCGTTTTCCCCAATTTCTCTCGCTTCTCCGCGGGCAGTGACCTGGAGGGAGATTAAGAAAATCCCGCGATACGCGGCGTTTGCATGATTTTGGACGCGGCCGTTAACGATCGGCAAAATTGATAAGCCGACGCGGCGGCCCTCGGCGTTGGCAACGCGGGGGAAACTCCGCATTTAACGAGATAACGATCAGTTTAACGTTGTTTGACTTCCTGATTTTCAAATAAAATTACATTTATTACAAGTACATACATGTAGTATAATATATACAATTAAAAAAAAACAACCAAGATAGATCGATCTCGACGTGGTTGTAGAAGTAGTTGTTGTTGTATAGAAAACTCGTTGATTTCCGACAAACAAAGCGTCGTCTTTTAACTGATACTTACCAATTAATATAATCACAGTTTGCAACATTGTTTTTATTTTGATAATTTAATCCAAAGTTTTCATGTTAGCAGGTGTTTTTTCTATACTGAACATGTAGCCAAATGACCGAGGACCCTATTAAAAGTCTCGCAAAAATTCGCAATATGTGTGAATTGACAGTTTGACGTCATGAAAGAAATACCGCTTCCTGTATGAAGGCATGAAAAACACACTGTTCTCGCCAACAAAATTGGCTTCCTTTGTTTGGCAATCAACACGCTAAACCAATGGGGTGTTTATAACTCAATAGCAACTGTCGAAATATGTAACTGCACGTGCTTAGCTCCGCCTTTCGAATCTTTTACAGGGAACAAAGGGTGGAGTTTAACAGTTAATTGAACACGTGTTTTACGAAAAGTTGAGTCCCGAATAGCCGTAATTACTTGGTCTAAGCTTTGACACAACAAATAAATCTATCTCGGATTTTCCGACAAAGGCCATTTTCCTAACTTTTTGTACATTTACTAATAATGGCGTCCGCGTGTTTACGAAATTCGAAACACATTCATCTTAAATAACGGTGTCTTGTTGGATAATTACTGGATTTTATTTTTTTATTTTATTTTTTGGTATGCCCAGTAGCACACTGCTAACGCGGTGTTGCGCGGCGGTCACTGATAAGAACGGAAATCATCTGCATTTACCGACTTGGCTAAAGTAATACACGCCGCGGGAATTAGCGAACGCGGCGTAACGCCGAGCGTTTTATCGAGTTCACCTCGCTTTCCAACGCCGCGTGAACACTCGCTAGCAGAAAAAAACCCGCGGAGGGAGCGCGTTTTTTTTTGGAAAACGCGTGGAGTGTACTTTAGTTCGTATCTTTCCGTAAAAGATTATTACCCGCTTTTTAAACAACTGCCAAGTGTTGGTGGATCAGCTCACACGGACAATTTTTACCCAACAGTTACAGTGGAGTGTGGAAGTCAGGCAGATTTAGAAAGTATGATTTTTTCCATCTTAAATCCGAGATGATTTACCTCATCATACACCTGTCCCCAAATAATTAAATTCTATATGATTTTGCTATTTAGCCTTGTTTGTTTTGCCAATTTGATAAAAACAATTACCTGATCTATTATTTGATTCCACATGTACTGCAGTACCTACATAACATTTAAGATTGCTATATTATCAGCAAGTTTGGAAGTCATCATAAGCAGTTTGTATTTATAACTGGTTCCTATTTCTTCTTCATAAGAAGTTGGTAAACTGTTCAAAAGTAAAAAATGTGTTTCCAATGTCTCTAGTGTTTTTTATTACTGTCAATTCTAGTTATTCAATGCAAAATGTAACATCTTTGAACACTAAGTTTTTTATCAAAGAATATTTAAAGCAGTGGAAGCTTATTCTTGATGCAGCTCAAAACAGATGCATAAAGCTCATACAAGAGCTTTCTGCATAACTTTTTCACTGCATTAAACGGCCTACTACTATCTGAAAGATCACTGCTAAATTTACATAATTTTATGAACAATATCTAGTGGCAATTATAATGTAAACTGAACAGGTAAAGGGTTAAACCAACCAATGTCAATATTTAATAATTTAGAGTAAAATTGACTTCTTTTGTTCACAGAGATGCCACCACTGGGACAATCCCTGGAAGAGGAGGACCTGAAAAAGCTACAGAACGACCTTAACCAGTTTGTCCAAGTGCAGCCTGAGCCAGCCCCACAGTTTGGAGAAGCAGAATACCAAGATGCCCTCCACGCCCTTGGCACCTTGCATCATCTGCAAAAACTCATTATTATTTTGAATTTCGTATCACATAATATGGGCATGATGTCAACAATGGTGTTCTGAAGATTATCTTTTTTAATTGAAATTGTTTCTGCTCCGTTTTAAATTAATTTGATTTTAAAATATGCTACATTTGTCTCGTTGATGTTGATGTCTGCCATTTCGGAAATGCAATATGAAAATCATTTGTTAAATACTCACTGATTGGCTAATAGCGTGTGGTATTGGCTGCAATAGCCAATGAAAATTGCTGACGCTTTACAAGTCAAATTGGCACAACGAAACAACCCGTATTATAAACACATTTTGAACAACACTTTCGGCAATCTGCGCATTTTTTTTTCTAGTTTTCGATAAAATACTAGGTTGGCGGGTGAAATGTTAATAAAAAAACGAAAGTGACTTTTATTTTTATTTGTATTTGTCGAAAAATAGGGTCGGTCACTCCCGTAAAACAGATAATAAAAAAATGCTGGCCTAACAGGAAAACTTGAGATGATTGATTTTTAAACATACAAAGACATAATACCTGACAAAAACTTGTGTTTTGCCACCATAAAGCAGAAAATGATCGGTAGGTACCGGTGTTGTAAAATGCATATTTTTAACAAGGGAGAATATTCTTGTTATCTTGGCAAAGAAAAATGTTACGGGTTGCTTGCCTTGTGAACAGTACGGTGTAGTATCATATGGAACTATATCTCGCGCTTTGTCGTTTAAACGTAAACAAAATATATAATCGAAAAAGTTTTGTGGTAACTTCACAAAAACAACAGATTTAAAGGCACTTTTTCAAAGTAATAAAATTATAAGAACCACTTGTCCCGTCGGACTAGCAAATTCCTCCTCACGTCTTGTCAGAGAGTGTGCCAACGTGTACAGGCCAGCTGCTTCTGATGGTTAATTATATTTGTTTGGACATGTCCATTTTTATCAATGTTTGCTATGTATATTGTTTATTTATTAACTTTTTTTCCAGTAGAAAAATAAAACTGATTAAAATTCGATTAATTATATTTGTCAGGTCATGTCAATTTTTATCGATGTTTGCAATGTATGTTTTTTTATATAAGTTTTTCAAACTAGAACAAGGGCTGTTTGTAAAACATGCATGCCCCCCATATGGGCTGTCAGTATAGTGGCAGCCATTGTGTGAATACGTTATTTGTCACTGTGACATTGACCTTTGACCTAGTGACCTGAAAATCAATAGGGGCCATCTGCCAGTCATATTCAATGTACCTATGAAGTTTCATGATCCTAGTCGTAATTATTCTTGAGTTATCATCAGGAAACCATTTTACTGTTTTGAGTGACTGTGACCTTGACCTTTGACCTAGTGACCTGAGAGTTAATAGGAGTCATCTGCCAGTCATGATCAATGTACCTATGAACTTTCATAATCCTAGGCGTAAGCATTCTTGAGTTATAATCCGGGAACCATTTTACTATTTTGAGTCACTGTAACCTTGACCTTTGACCTAGTGAACTGAAAATCAATAGGGTCATCTGCCAGTCATGATCACAGAGCTTCCGTTAGCTTTTAAAAAATGGAAGTCCTGACTTCCAAGCCTAAAATTTTGGATGTCCCAGACATAAATTTTGAAGTCCTGATTTAATTTTAGAATTTTAATATACGTACATGTTCCAACTTTATCTATTACCCGATAATCCAGTATTATAACAATTTCTTTTTTCAAAACCAAAATACGGACAATATTGACGTCCTCAAACGTCCTCAATTTTACGCAAGTTGAATTGTGGGATGGGGGAATTCCCAGTAAACATGTGTTAATCATGTGACGCGATTTGAGAAAATAGAGCACTGTTCATATTAAGTGATTATGACAAATCAACGACTGAATTTAAAATGTTACATGTAAATTATGATTGACGAAAAATACTGTATCCAAAAACGACTGTCCGAAAAAATGTACGTGTTTTGCATGAAATAATCTATGCACATCATTTAACTGCAGAAAATGAAAACCATTTACTAATTAAATACGTAAGCAATATGTAATTTGGTTAACATATTGCTTTACAATATGCTATCGCACTACTTTACTTGGCTAATCAACACTTAAAATATTTTAAGATGACGGACATTTCACTTATAAGATTTTTGGAAACTAGCGAAGATATTTCGTCAGTTTCAGTTCATGTCTGTACCATCTGCTAACAAATCGGACATAAATAAATAAAATAGCGGGGAAAATCGGTACGGAAATTTCCGGAATGCAGACTATTAAATTCGTTCTTAAATTATCATGCACGCGAACGAATTTTCGTGAATTTATTATTTGTCGGTTTATTTCCATACTGTCTTTCAGATTTTTTTCATCGCAAATCAGGCGATCGATAGACAATTTTTCTATCGCCAGAGCCGAGATTTCATCGCATTGGCAATCAGGCGATGGGTTAATTTTGCAGACTGCTTATTTTCAAATGCTTATAAACAAACGTGTTATCCGAAATCATTTCCAGATTTTATTATTCACGGAAGGTCACGAAAATTCTAGCAACAAATAAACATTTCTCCTGTATTTCGTGTACATATGAAAATCATGCAAAAATTAGACTTTATGTACAACATCACGTCATTATTCCTCGGGGAAAGCGTGGACTCAAATATTTGATTGCCTAATAAACACATCGTAACGCAGAGGTCGCTTAGGCTGCTATTCCATCTGTCCGTATCCGCATCCGCATACGCAAAAAAAACAAGTTGAAATGCACTGCACTTATTCCATTCATCCGCATCCGTATAGCCGCACGCGCAAAAGGCGTCCGCAAAAGAACGCTCAAGTGAGCATTCTAATGCGGACAAGATACGGACGTCATTTAGCACGATGAGGGAAGCTGTCATCTCAAAAATCAAATGAAAACAAATCAGTGCTCACGCTGCTGACAGACATTATCGCCAATGGCGATTATTTTATCCAACCGGCTATTATTTCTTAAAATTGTCTAGAAAAAATGGCGATTATTCTATCCGCCTACATCAAAAAACAAATTGTCTCTAAATGTTTTCCAGGCGAATGAGAAACGCCTGCAAATCGGGCCACCAAGCAGGAAAAATCGATAACGAGATTACCTGTGTACACACTCGACCCTGTGTATTGTCATACACGCGTCAATAACTTTTGCGACATTGTGGCCTAGAGCGTTTTTCTCAATCAGTGTCCGACAGCAGTGATATATTTCGGAAAAAAACATTTTTAATCTCCCCGTGCTTTACCATTTATCGGTAACTGTTAGATTTATGTTAATTTTTTGCCAATTATTAATTAATTGTCATGAAATCGCCGCTTTATATTGTCGGCTGGTTTTATTTTTCACGCCGCTTTTTTTCTGCAATTAGATAACGTTGATCATTGCTTGGTGAAATAATTATTTAATCACCATCAACTAATTATCCCCGTAATTACCGCTGTTTGTCGTCTGCTTTAACATAGTGATTTCAATTTTTAACCAGGTAACCTGGTTTTCCCAATTCAAAGGGACCCTGGCATATGCCATGGCCAGCTAATTTTAACGAAACACGTGTTTGGAATTAAACTGAGGTGATGTATTTTAACTCGCGCGCTGTGACGTTAATTGATGTAAACATGATGGCGTTGCGAAAGTGTTTTTTTTTAATAAATCATTTACCATTGATACTGGCCTCTGCCTACAATATTGCGGCCGATGGCAAACGTCGTATTAAGAGATAAAGAAGTCGAACCATATGCACAATTTAGATTATGCATATTAATATTTTATATTATGCATATTTCATGTGCAAACCGCGTACAATTTTTCTGATTACCGTAATCGGATACTGTATTTTTTTCGTCGATTATGATTTATTTTCGAAGTTCATAATAGCAACAATAGAATGACGAATACACATGCGGTGATACTGAAGGTGTGGTTTATAATATTTTGAGTTGTATTCACCAAAAATTGCAATTGGAAAAACTTAAAAAAAAATAGTATAATTAGTAAGGGCTCTGGGTGGGTTGGGGCCTCTGTCCTTAATTCTTATGTGTATGTAACTGTATCTGAGATCAGGTTTGTTAAGTCACACCCACAACATTGAATGTATTCTATATTGTAAAGCCATGACCATGATACTATTTTATAAGAAAATGACACACTTATATTATGCTTGTTTTTAAGTGTGTGTGTGTGTGTGTGTGTGTGTGTGTGTGTGTGTGTGTGTGTGTGTGTGTGTGTGTGTGTGTGTGTGTGTGTGTGTGTGTGTGTGTGTGTGTGTGTGTGTGTGTGTGTGTGTGTGTGTGTGTGTGTGTGTGTGTGTGTGTGTGTGTGTGTGTGGTGTGTGTGTGTGTGTGTGTGTGTGTGTGTGTGTGTGTGTGTGTGTGTGTGTGTGTGTGTGTGTGTGTGTGTGTGTGTGTGTGTGTGTGTGTGTGTGTGTGTGTGTGTGTGTGTGTGTGTGTGTGTGTGTGTGTGTGTGTGTGTGTGTGTGTGTGTGTGTGTGTGTGTGTGTGTGTGTGTGTGTGTGTGTGTTATAACTTAAAGGGATCTTTTCACGCTTTGGTAAATTGACCAAATAGACACGTTGTTTCAGATTCGCACATTTTCGTTTTAGTTGGTATTTGTGAGGAAACAGTAATACTGAACATTTACCATGGTCTAATATAGCCATTATATGCATCTTTTGACGATTTTAAAACCTAAAAATTATAAAGCGTTGCAACGCGAAACAATTGAATAATTTGGAGAGTTCTGTTTTTGTCGTTACATTTTGTGAAACTACGAAGATTGCTTATATAAGGTATAAAATACGACAAGTATGTGTACTTGGCGGAATAGCTCAGTAGGCTAAGCGTTCTTGAGTAATCATCCGGAAACCATCTGGTGGAAGGACCGACGGACCGACCGACATGTGCAAAACAATATACCCCCTCTTCTTCAAAGGGGGGTATTAAAATAAAACTGATTAAAATTATATGTGTTTGCCTTATTTTTATGTTTCTAATTAATATATCAATAATATATATTAATTTCTTAGGTTAAAAATGAAGTTATTGTAAATGGAAGCTGCAAATTTACTCAACTAATGTTACTGAATGGTTTGCAAAAATAATTGTGTTTCTACCCAGTGATTTTAATGCTATTTAAGTTGGAATGAGAATTTTTTTTATCCTATTGCACATTTTACAATTTAAAAAAATGATGTTACTCCATTTACTACTCATTTATTCTTTTCAAGTTACATTAAGATTTATGGATACATTTGTAGTTTGTAAACCCTTTCATAAGTTAGAACATAAATATACATGTGTAACTGATTTTGAAAACATACCTGTCATTATACTATGTGTATTTTGCCTCGATGCCCAGTCAATAATGGTGATTTAAATGATTTTTTCACCTAACGAAAGACGTGTTATCCATCATTTTCGTTTTCAGCTTTAGACAAGTGCGCATGCGCAAGCACTGCGCGACACCTTGTTCCGCTTAAAATCGAGTTGTGGATACCTCTAATATACATACCTGAGTTAATTATTATAAACCTAGGTACTTTTTTAAATACAAACTAAGTGCTGAAGCGTCTAACTATAACAGTGCCATAACGTCCAACTTCTAGTGCTGAAGTAACTACCGATTGCCGAAGTGACTAAAGTCCGAAGTGACCATGCAGATGCCAAACTGACTAGGGTTCAAAATATTATATTTCCCCAGATGAGAGTTGCTTATTTTTTATGTATGCTCAAGACATTTGAATAAACATACAAATAATATGTTTTTACCAATCTGTTAATATATTTTTGTGACGACAGAGCTCCAGATAACGACTGGGTCGTATTTTCGTAATTACGAATTATTTTCAAGTCCATTACATATTTATTTCAAAATCTTGTCGTACCATTAAGAATTACACAATCAAGTTACGAATATTATTTTTACATCGGTTCGTATCGATTTTATTGAGTTCTTTTCGCGTATTAAAGATCTTTGCAGTGCTTATATAGAATGGTTATCGGATTTGTTTAACAAAGCGCATTTTTCCCAATAAAAGCGGCGTATACAGTCTATCTGTCATAAAACAATGGCGGCGCCCAGAGAGCGTCCTAAAAACTGCAAAGCGTCCAAAAACACACTTTTAACATATTGTACACAAAGTGAGCCGAAGTTAAATGTTTAGAAAGACATTATAGATAAGATCTTATACAATGTTGTATGTTCAGTTGCCGACACAGTCGGAAAAGCTTAACAAAAACGCGTCACGACGGGTCCAAACTTAAACACAAAAAAAACATTGAACGAGTGGAAGGGACAAGTCCTAGTGTTTTTCCCAGGCCATTTGAGCGTGGCGAAAAGCCACGCCGCCCTCCCAGCTCGCCACTCTGCCCTTTTCAAAGGCAAATTTCGCCACGGGCCCTTCTTTTCAAAGGCAAATTTCACCACGCGCCCTTATCGATAACATCTTTATTGCCTACGATCTAACTTGGTCCGCAAAATCAGCTTCCTTGATTGTCTGTGACGCTCCGACTGTGCTTGATTTACTCGAGAGACGTCAACGTCTAATCGCCTACATTAATCGAGTAGATTTAACAGTGCTCGATTTATAGGTAGTCAAACTGACTGCTCCAAAGCTGTGAATTAGTCATGCGTGAATAACCCCGTGTCAGTATCAATCGATAATGCCGGAGGCTATGTTATACCAAGCGTACTTTTCGGTCGGCAATGTGTTCTCCTCCACGATGAAATCATTTCTTCGGAAACTTTTGATGAAAAACTCGATGTTATTCTTGTGGCAATTGTGCACTGCACGCATTATTCAGTTATATCAAAACATATTTTTACGCATAACTACATTTAAAATCACAAACAAATTTATTCTTTATCGTTTTCTCTTTAAGATAATTTGATCTAATTATTAAAATAATTACTGACACGTATACTAATTTAACAAAATGCGAATCGCGTATACGATTTAACGTTGCTATGCGCACCTGTCGCTTAAATCATTTGACATTTTATCAACATGGCGGACTATACAGAATTAAATTGTGACTCGGCAAAAAATAACGTCGTAAACGATCGAATTAACGATGGAGATTTTACATTAAGAAGGAATTGATGAAATATCTGTGATAATCAACGATGCATAAAAATGTTTTAGATAGCAACAACATTATTTATTTATTTGTAATCTACTCGGTGGATGTATGTCACAGAAACGAGTGTTTGCATATTGTTAGCGATCAATTTACTTGCAATGTTATTTAAACATCTGTCAAGATTATTGTTAGAAAATGGGATAAGGTTTCATTAATATGTTAGTGGATCTGTGTATAATCAGATTCATATGCATATATTGCTTTATTATGTTTGTCGTGCTGTACAGTTTATTGAAACAGCATGGAACTTAAATGTACAATGCAAGGTAAATATATTAATATAAATCATAGTAAGTTAAATACATCTATTACCATTCAGTGATTTTTTTTTTATTTTTTTTGTTACAGCCTGTGGAATTTGATTGGGAAAATTAGCGCGATAAACCATGAAATTGGGAAAAATAGCGCGATAAACCATGAAATTGGGAAACATTATAAACATGATTATAAGAACAGAATAAAAATTGCTAAGTTTATGTTTGACAGCATTTTTATATAATAAAGTGTTGCTTTCATGTCTTCTTACAACGTTTAGTTAATATCCTTCCACATGCATATTAAACTTGCAATAACCTATAGATTCTTCAATATACAGGTACCATTATGATTTAATCATAATCTCTTTAAGAGTATGAATTTAATTGACAGGATGTTTTTTAAAGTAAAATATGATATGGTGAAAACATTAACAAATATTAACAAACACGCTTTTGTGTTCTTGCTGTGTAAATGTTGTATTTAATGGAGCTAAAATAATACATTTCATTTGTTTACCTTTTAATATCTTGCTCAATTGACATCCTCAGTTCAATGCTATTTCACCAAACTATACAGCGTGACAAACATAATAAAGCAGAATATGCATATGAATCTGAATATACACAGATCCACTAAATATAAATCAAATCATGTTTGTCTCTTTCCATTTTTGAATGGTTCTCGTCTTAAATGCTTTAACTTTGTGAACTCCAATTTCCCAACACAGATTTCCGTGACGCACATTCACTGTGAACATTTCTTATAAATATTTGTTGTTCTTCATCTCAAACATAGCATTTTGCGTTAATTGGCACACACATTAAATTATCTCCTACTAACCATGTGATATCCGCTGTTAATTTTAGTGTTATTTATCATTTTCGCTGCTCATCGCAAACTTCTCGTCTGCTTGCCGCCATCTTGGACGTGTGTAAAAACAGGCGTTAACAATCGGGATACATCGACTATCGTCGGTATCCTCCGCAATATAGAGAGAGATGTGTGGATAGCAACGTAAAATCGTATTCGGCTACTTTCGCGAACATTCGTAAGTCAGTTGTCATTCGGCGAAGACTCGACAGGCTCGATCGGCACTCATTCTACGAAATTAACGCTAAATGACATTGTAATCTTATTGGCTTAATTGGTAAAATTTGGTCATTTTTGGGGAAATTTAGGTCAGATTTTTGGGAAAAAATGTCATTTTTTGCAATTGGGAAGCAGCCGAATATCGGCGGTAATTTTGGGCAAAAAAAATCACTGCCATTAAATGTGCTTGTTTATATGTTATTTTTTCCACAACTGCTTCTGATGCGATTACCGGTACATGTTTCCCCGTAATTCAGGTATTCCGGGAACGTTCTTGCCCTTTTTTTGCCTAAACTGCGCGCTAAAATGCCCTTTTTGAAAGAAACGTGCCATGCCCCTTTGCCCTCCTGGGAAAAACACTAAAGTCACCTGCCTAATCGTTGAAAAGATTGAAGGGGAGACACCTGTTTTAATTGTGAAATATGTAAGAAGACACTGTTGAACTCGTATAAATAAAGTTGCTTGTATGTTTATTTTGATTTTTTTGCACGAGAATAACCATTATTATTTATTTTTAGGTCATTTAGAAAAATAACAATTATTTTCCAAAACTTAGTATCGTTAAAGTACCTCTTCTCGCACCTCACCTCTTTTCGAACCCTTCATTTGTTTACATTTTATGCGCATGCACGCATGCGCATGCACTACATCACCCTTGTTTGTGTGTAAGTTACATGTGTATTTGTTTACGCCGACTCGGGCGTAGCTGCAAATCGACGAAAATGCGTCAAAAACTGATAGAATAAGTAGATTAATCATAAAACACGTAGAAATCATTGTATTTCATAATGCTTTTTACATATATAAGGATTTTCCTTAAAAAACTATAAAAACATGGTCTAATTTTTGTTCTCAACTTTGCTTGACAATTTACACATTTCGGCTGCTGCAATAAGTCACGTGACCATGGTCAAAACATGTGACTTATTTATTTTAAATGTTGTACACTGAAGGGTTCGAAAGCAGGTATCCGTTGCTTGGGAGGCATTGGTAGTTTAACATGATATGGTGGTTCTGGAAACTTGAAAAAATCTGTATTCAGAAGGATTTACATAGCAATTACAGTTGCCAGCCATGAAGAAACAAGTTGTTTATCAAATAGAGTACTTATAAATATGTTTCACTATTTTCAATATTATATTTGAGTCAAATTGACGTGTCAAAAATTAAGAGGTTCGAAAGATGGTTCGTCCATGATAGTAATGTTAAGAATAAAATTTCAGAGTTAAGAATTCTTTTTGAAAATCTGGTAGTAATTTAAGAATTTCACAAAACCTTATCTGGAGCTCTGGTGACGACAAATGATTTTTTCTTTATAATGCAAGCACTTGATAACACAAGTAGAAAATTAGTCACGAAGAATGTTAAATGTTAAAATGTCCGGGAAATAGTTATGTCCGGAAAATACTTGCCAACCGAAGCTAGTCAACTCGTACCTAAGTCAACACGTACCTTCGGTCAACTCGTACCTGATTTGGTTAACTCGTACCCGATTTTTGGTCAACACGTACCCCGACTAGTCATCTCGTACCCGATTTGGTCAATACGTACCCTCCTAAAGATTATTTATATATATCAAAGACGTGAAATATGTTTTTTTTATGTTTTGATATAAATATAGGTTATAATTTTTTCTTGATTTTTTTGTGATTTTTTTTCAAAAGTAGACAAGTTCATTATTTTCACACGTGTGTAATTACAAACGACGTGTTTGTCTTGAATACAACTGATACATGATGTAATTGTTGGCGTTTTGTTTGATAAAATGTTGACTAATAACACCTTTATGACAACAGGACCGTCGGCGATTTGTTAAACAAATTGTTTGTCGTGCATCTAAAATGACACGCACGGTAGTTGTCGGCATTTTCTTTGATGATATGTTTGATTGAAAACACCGCTTGAGGCCATAACCAATTAAAGGTATATCCACTTTGAAGTTAAATAGTAAAATAGTTAACGGTTCTCTAATTAAACTTAACGACAATTAAGTTTTATATATGTATATAATTGTGGGGTCGTTTTGTGTATTTGTAATATATGTGTCCAATAAAATCTTATTGAAACATCTAAATACTCAATAAACCCATTTGTTTTTACTCAAAATTGTTCTTTAATTTTTACAAAGGTGCAGATTAAATCAATTTAGATATCAGCGACCCGTATCGAGTAATGTGTTATTCAATATTTAACACAGGTGCAGATTAGGTAAATTACGATATTAACGAGCAGTGTTACGTAGGTGTGAATAAGTATTTTAGGTGTTGAGTAATTGATTTAATCATTGACTACTCGAGTTTCTGAAGAACCATAATTCGATCGGATGCAAAATTTGTTAATATTTAAGTATTTTGTATGTATGTTGTGTTTTATGCTTTACTTTAATTTCATTAAAAAATAATATCGATACTGTCGTTTTTTTCCATTTTAGTAAATGTTATCTTATTCCTTAAGACAACCTGTTATGTTAGTCTATGCCAAAATATAACTTTATTTTGGTCAACTTGTACCTGCAACAAACATAAAAACATCTAATGTATGCAAACACCCATCGCAATTTTTTTTATAAAGAACACAAACTTAAAAAGGTACGAGTTGACCAACCGGAAAAATGACTAAAGTACGAGTTAACCAAATCGGGTACGAGTTGACTAAGGTACGTCTTGACTTAGGTACGAGTTGACTGGAAACCTCGCCAACAACTACCTTTGTTTAAAGAAAACTGCCATATCATATGTCAGTTAACGTCCAGTTAAGTCTCCAACAAAGTGTCAGTGCCCACTCACCTTTTAATATCTGCACATATCACCACTTCTAAATAAACGTGGTATTAAAAGCTACTTCGTCATGTATTGTTTCGTATCAATCGTGATACATCGGCTATCTCGGATTCCTCCGTAAGATAGGCCTCGTGGCTAACGGTCGCCATATTGCCTTGTATTACTACTTTACTACCCAAAAGGTTAACTGGTCCCCCGTTGTATATATAACCGTTGACTTCGTTGACTATAATAGAGAGTAGCGAAAGATAAGGGGAGGTAACCAATCTACCCAAAAGGTTGTCAGTCTATTGTTATGAGGCTGTATACGATGCGCGTTGAACTAGCGCCAAACTTTTTACCGAAACTTTGATATTAAGAGCACTATTAACGTTCATTTGTGTTGCATTTTGACCTATTATCCAAGTGATTTACTTTTCCATTATTATTTAATCACCTATCATCCAATTTTTAAGATGAAATTACGGTGCTTGCAAAACCAACCAAACCGAAAGTGAAACTAGATGCATTACGTTTCGCGATGTAAACATATAGGCCCTATTTAAGCACATATACACTTTTGTGACCTTCTGGGCTGGGTCAAATTTAACCCCAGGGTCATAATTTGAGCAAACTTTGTAGAGGACTACTATATCTCACTTCATACAAAATGTGGTAACCCTAGGTCCTAGAGTTAAGGACAAGAATATTTTTAAAGTTTTCACAAAATAATCAAGATATAAGCGTATATAATGTTCAATTTTGTGACCCGCGGGTCAGGATCAAATTTGACCCAAAGGGCATAATTTGAACAAACTTGGTAGAGGACTGTACGATGTTATTGCATACCAAATTTGGTAGCCATAGTCCGAATGGTTTTCGACAAGAAGATTTGTAAAGATTTCACAAAATAGGCGCTTTATAAGCGTTTATTCAGTTTTGTGACCTCCTGGGGCAGGGTCAAAGTTGACCCCAGAGGCATTATTTGAACAAATTTGGTAGAGGTTTATTAGATGTCACTACATACCAAATTTGGTAGCCCTAGGCCCAATGGTTATGGACAACAACATTTTTAAAGTTTTCACAAAATAGGCCCCATATAAGCGTATGTTCAGTTTTGTGACCCCGGGCAGGGTCAAATTTGACCCAAGGGGCATAATTTGAACAAACTTGGTAGAGAACTATTACATGTCACTACATACCAAATTTGGTAGCCCTATGCCTTATGGTTAAGGACAAGAAGAGTTTTAAAATTTTCACAAAATAGGCACTACATGTGTATATAAGCATATAATTGATTTTGTGGCCCCCGGGGCAGGGTCAAATTTGACCCCTGGGGCATAATTTGAACAAAATAAGTAGAGGACTATACAATGTCACTACATACCAAATTGTGTAGCCCTAGGCCTAATGGTTATGGACAAGATTTTTTTTTAAGTTTTCACAAAATAGGCATTATATAAGCATATGTTCAATTTTGTGACCCCCGGTGCAGGGTCAAATTTGACCCTAGGGATTAAAATTGAACAAATTTGGTAGAGGACTATTAGATGTCACTATATACCAAATTTGATAGCCCTAGGCCGGATGGTTATGGACAAGAAGATTTTTGAAGTTTTCACAAAATAGGCCTTATATAAGCATATGTTCAATTTGTGACCCTCGGGGCAGGGTCAAACTTGATCCCAGGGGTATAATTTGAAACAAGAGGGCCATGATGGCCCTGAATCGCTCACCTGACTCATTAAGATCAGATGAAAACTATGACCTCTATTGTCTACACAATGTTTTTCTATGATTTGACCTAGTGACCTAGTTCCTGACTCTAGATGACCCAAATACAATCCCAATCCAGATTTCATCAAGATAAACATTCTGACCACAGTTCATAAATATTGGATGAAAACTGTGACCTCTATTGTCAACACAAGGTTTTTCTATTTATTTGACCTAGATTTTTACCCCAGATGACCCAAATACAATCCCACCCAGATTTCATCAAGAATTCTGACCAAATTTCATAAAGGTTGGATGAAAACTGTGATCTCTAATGTCTACACAAGGTTTTTCTATTATTTGACCTAGTGACCTAGTTTTTGACCCCAGATGACCCAAATAAAATCCCAACCCAGATTTCATCAAGATAAACATTCTGACCAAATTTCATAAAGATTGGATGAAAACTGTGACCTCTATTGTCTACAGAAGGTTGTTCTATTATTTGACCTAGTGACCTTGTTTTTGACCCCAGATGACCCAAATACAATCCCAAACCGGATTTTATCAAGATAAACATTTTGACCAAATTTCATCAAGATTGGATGCAAACTGTGACCTCTACTGTCTACACAAACAAATTGTTGACGGACGGACGCACAGACACACGCAGGCACGCACAACGGACGCCGGACATCACACGATCACATAAACTCACTGTGTCACTTCATGACAGGTGACCTAAAAATATGTGTCGGAGATAAACATGAACAGTTGTGGTTAAAATCCCATAGAAACAAGGGCTGTTTGTAAAACATGCATGCCCCCCTTTATGGGCTATAAGTTGTAGTAGCAGCCATTGTGTGAATACGTTTTTTGTCACTGTGAATGGTGGTGGTGGTGGTGGTGGTGGTGGTGGTGGTGGTTGTGTAGTAGTAGTAGTAGTAGTAGTAGTAGTAGTAGTAGTTGTAGTAGTAGTAGTAGTAGTAGTAGAAGTAGTAGTAGTAGTAGTAGTAGAAGTATTAGTAGAAGTAGTAGTAGTAGTAGTAGTAGTAGTAGTAGTAGTAGTAGTAGTAGTAGAAGTAGTAGTAGAAGTAGTAGTAGAAGTAGTAGTAGTAGTAGTAGTAGTAGTAGTGGTAGTAGTAGTAGTAGTAGTAGTAGTAGAAGTAGTAGTAGTAGTAGTAGTGGTAAAAGTAGTAGTAGTAGTGGCAGTAGTAGTAGAAGTAGTAATAGTAGACGTGGTGGTGGTGGTGGTGGTGGTGGTGGTGGTGGTGGTGGTGGTGGTGGTGGTAGTAGTACTAGTAGTAGTAGTACTAGTAGTAGTAGTAGTAGTAGTAGTAGTAGTAGTAGTAGTAGTAGTAGTAGTAGTAGTAGTAGTAGTAGTAGTAGTAGTGGTAGTAGTAGTAGTAAGTAGTAGTAGTAGTAGTAGTAGTAGAAGTAGTAGTAGTAGTAGTAGTAGTAGTAGTAAGTAGTAGTAGTAGTAGTAGTAGTAGTAGCAGTAGCAGTAGCAGTAGCAGTAGCAGCATTACAAGACCAATACTTAAGAATGATCAAATGGGAAAAGGTTACATAGCACCAGCAGTAAATATGGGGCTCATTTACAGGTCAGATTTGGAATCTCTGCTGTAAAATGAGATTTTGAATGAATTAAAGGGAGGCAAATCTGTAATAAAAAGAACATGCATAAACCGTAGTTATTTCCCTTGTTTGAACCATGCTAAATCCTTACAAGTTTGGAAAGAATTGGATGAAAAATTTGGACTTTATTGCATAAACACCATTTTCTCAATTCAAGGGGAGGTAATTCTGTACTTCATGGACCAATAATGCTCATTTTTTGTAGGGTTCGTGTCCTAATTGATATAAAGATAATATGTGCAAATTTGGAAAGGATCGGACAAAAAATGTGGAAGATTTTTGAAAGTTTTCACAAAATAGGCAAAAACGAATAAACATGCAAAGTTCAACGAGCTCCTGCGGTCATGTTTTTTGACGAATCAAATTTCTTTGAACAACTTTTTCAGGAGAGCCCTCAAAGGTCATCCCTGTGAAATTTTTTGAAAATCTGATGAGCGGTTTCTGACAAGAAGATTTTTTAAGGTTTTTACCATATATGGTCATGGCTGCCATCTTGGTTATGCAGGGGTTTTTTTGGCCCGATTTTATAGCCGAAATTCGGCTATGTTCCCAATCCCAAAAAGTATATTTTTTTCCCAAAATGTGGCAAAAAATTCCCAAATTCCAAAAAAAAAAAAAAAAAAATTGGCAAAAAATTCCCAAATTCCAAAAAAAAAAAAAACAACCTTTTTTTATTTTTTTTTATTTTTAGAAAGAAGTCTTATGCGTATTTTATCTCAAAGTCAATTCAATTACATCTAACAAAGTATTATATGATTTTGTTCTTTTAATTTGAATGATTATACAGAGTTATATCAAATGTAGTATTTCCCTAATCAGTGGACTTTTCATGTGGAAAAAAAGGCTAATGAATTTATTTTCCCAATTACATGAAAATGCCGTTAAATTCCCAATTCCAAGGCCATGGGCTATCTTCCCAAAAAGTGGAAAAAAAAACCTGTTATGTGATCAAATTTTTTTTAACAATTCTTTTGACCCATGACCTAGGGATGCTCCACATGAAATTTAGTTGAAATTGGCTCAATGGTTTAGTAGAAGAAGATGTTTACAAATTGTTTATGGACGGACGGACGGACGCCGGACGCTGAGTGATCACAATAGCTCACCTCGAGCTATCGCTCAGGTGAGCTAAAAACTTGGTAGAGGACTATAAGATGCCACTACATACCAAATTTGGTAGCCCTAGGCCCAATGGTTATGGACGAGAAGATTTGTAAAGTTTTCACAATATATACCCTATATAAGAATATGTTCACTTTTGTGTGCCCCGGGGCAGGGTCAAATTTGACCCCAGGGGCATAATTTGCACAAATTTGGTAGAGGACTATTAGATGTCTCTACATAACAAATTTGATAGCCCTAGGCCCAATGGTTATGGACGGGAGATTTTGAAAGTTTTCACAAAATAGGCCTAATATAAGCAAATTTTCAATTTTGTGACCCCCGGGGCAGAGTGAAATAAATCGTCTGCTGATCCAGAGTGGTTTCGTATTTGTCGTTATTGTTGGGTCCGTCTAAATACCGTACTTAAAATTCGATGTGACACCCTAAGTACCAGTCCTTTTATGCACCACATACGCCTTTTATGTACCACTTTGAAACTTTACGTACCACCTATATTATATAGGTGTTATTGTTCATTCATTCATAGCAGTATGAATGGGCAATAATAACCTGTGCAAACAACTTTGATTAATTTGTCCAAAACGTAGAATAACTCTATAGATTCTTTATAGGTCTTTGATTTGACTCAAGTGTTGATTGAGTCAAATTTGAGTTAATCAAATATTGTTCATACTATAACATTGCAATTCATTGTACTGTATCAAGTTTTTCATGCTATCAAAAAAGTTAAAGTCATTTAGTAAAAAGTTAAATAAAATTTGATTAAATTAATGAGTTCGCGTAAATATTAAAAATAAATGAATCAGATATAAAACTGAGTAACTTAGTATCTCAGTTCATACTAAATAAACTATTGCCGGATTATATACTGTCAGTATTAAAGGACTTTATTAGTTTTATTTATTGTGAACATTAAATATTTATTTTATGATATGGGATATAAATGAAATGGATTTTAATCATTTACTTCATTTTCAGGTAAGAACAATGAATCATTTATTACTACTGGGAATAATAAATTACACTAAGACACTCACTTACACATAGACAATCTGGCAAAAAAATTCAATCTATCTATCTATCTATACTGTCTAACTCCCCTTGCGGGTATTATTGACAGGTGCGCAGTCAGTGCAAGATAAAAGTGTTAAAAGTGAATTAGTGAGAAAAATAAAAGTATGTTTGATTAATCATGCATGGTGAAGTGATTTAAAGTTAAAACTGATAAAAACATGTCTCTCGGAGTTCAAGGGGCAGAAGGGGAAAGCAGGGACCACTTAAACCCTTCAAGATCAGGATGTAATTCTGTAGTGGCAGGGAGGTTGTTCCATATCACAATAGCACTTGGGAAAAATGAAAACTTATAATAATTTGCAGTGGTATGGATCTGTCTGAAAGAGAGGGGGTGCATGTGACAAGTGAATCTGGTGGGTCGCTCGATATATGATGGCAGCGGCACGGCTACTAAACCTTGAACAATTTTGAAAAAGATTCTTAATTTAGTGTCATTTCGTCTGTCTTGTAGGGTCTGCCAACCAAGTTCCTGTTGCATGGAGGTGACACTGTAATTTCAAAATCTATGGCGATATATAATTCTAAATGCATAAATAATATCACACAAAATACATTTAATTAATAACACACATTCATATTAAATCATATATTATTTTTCTCTATATTATATATATATGGTACATAAAGTGTCAGATAGTGGTACATAAAGTGCCGGTACATAAACGGACTGGTACGTAAGGTGTAACATTCCTTGTCTGTTTCGGTCTCAAATATCGAACTACGAATAGAGCATATCGAACTTTCGAAACGTCAAACTGTGGATACATTGAATTATGGATAGGTCGACCATATGGATAAGTTGAAGTAAATATAAGTCGAACTACGGATACGTCGGACAATATCTTATTCTATAAGACAAATAACTTTGAACTTTCGCTGATTATTTATTGTTTTTCTAAAATGTTAGTGTGACTAGTGTGATTTGTATGCATATGTGCCCACATACACCTACTCTCTGCCTCTACAAAGCAAAGAAATTGCAACAAAATGGCTGGAAATTAGGTTTTTGTCAACAAAAAGAATTATAAAGTCACTGCTCATATAAGGTTTCCTGGTCTTCTCCAGACGGTATCCATGTTTTCCCAACATGGTCATGAAAAACGCAAATTTCTCCACAAGAAATAGTTTTCTGGAGAAACCCTGCCGAGAGGTTATGGCAGACATGTGTAAGTTTGTATAAATGCTTTAATTATTGTAGTGGTTTGTAGTGCTCCAGCAGCTGGAGTTTCACTTCTTTATATTGTAGTGGCTTGCAAATTAAAGCAGTTTTTCTTTCTTCCCTAAATGCCTGAACATGGCCCATTTTGCCCGGTCTTCTACTTCAGGGAGAAAAAATTTCGCTCATTTTTATTTAAGAAAATTTGTCACGATTTTTTCTACATGTAGGCCCATAACTTTTTTTATCAATGTTAATAAACTAGTTGTTTAAAATTGGAGTTTTAATTTTTCCAATTTATTAACCCCATGTTTGTTCGTGCTAAAGTAACAAGCACTGCTCCAATGGTATTACACTGCTCACAAGGTATCGGGTATCCTGGGTTGTAAACACTAGAAACATAATATTTATAAGTTTGTCAAGAATGAAATACTAGAGATAGGTGACTTCTTTCGTACATTACTTTGTACAGGCGCGACATTTTGTCCTAGACTGTGTCGCACGATCTAGACGACGTTTAGCTTAAAGGGGCCTTTTTACAGATTTTGGCATGTATTGAAGTCAATAAATGCTTTATATTGATAAATGCAAACATTAGATTCAAAAAGCTCCAATAAAACATGAATAAAATTAAAGAAATGAAAAAAGTAACCCTCAACTGGGCTCGAACCACTGACCACTGGAGTAAAAGGAGTAAAAGCTAATCGCTTAGACCACTCGGCCATCCGTGCTCTCACAATGATTGATGTATTTAATACTTTATATAAGCAATCCTCGTATAATCACAAACGACAAAACAGAACTCTCCAAATTATTCAATCGTTTCGCGTTGCAACGCTTTATAATTTGCATGTTCTTAAATCGTCAAACGATGCATATAATGGATATTTTAGAGCATGTTAAATGTTCAGTATTACTATTTCCTCACAAAGTATCATAACTACAGCGAAAATTTGTGAATCTGAAACAATTGTTTTATTATTTTGTCAATTTACCAAAATGTGAAAAGGCCCCTTTAAAACGAAAAACATTTGAACGATTAATATGTCTATGTATCCCAAGATACGACAGTCGTTATATAAATTACACGTATTGGGTTTCTTACTGTCGTCTTCTTTTTGTTAAATCCGTAAAACTCTCTGAAAAGAAAAGAAAAGAATTACTATATGACGAATAAAACACGATAAATCGCCGTGCATTCGAAGATGTATACATGTATTGAGAGACGTTTCTGTGATGTCCTGATTTACATATATGTATGGGGATGGTATAACCCTCGTTTACTGTTAATGCCATAAGTATGATTGACATTGTCGACCAATTCAGGGAGTGTAAATGTATAGTTATCTAAAGAAGAAATGCATTTAAAAAAAGACTATGCGTAGGAATTAACGCAGATACGATGTTTTTCCTAAATATATAAGTGAAGGGAAAGATTAGTGGAAACTTGTCGTCTCGGACCCCTGATATTCGCACCATATCAGCGAGACTTCTAGATAATTAGATAATAAGGACTACATGACCCATGATTATTTGGGCCTTGCTCTTTGAAAAGGGGATTTTAATGCATGTGCTTAGTGTCGTCCAAGATTAGTCTGTGCAGTCCGCACAGGCTAATCAGGGACGACACTTTCCGCTTGTTTCGTTTAAAGAAAGTCTCTTGTTAGCAAAAATCCAATTTAGGTGGAGAGTGTCGGAAGGCTCGAACATTTTTAGTCGGTCTTATCGAGTTCAAACCATCGGGTTACAACTGTACCACTCTGGCACTCTGGATCAGCAGAAGATTTATTTCTTAAATCTGCGGTTTTATTGATTCGGATAGCAGACGATTTATTGCATAAAGCTATCTTACGGTTATTCCGGAGATAGCCGATGCATCACGATTGCATCCGAAGATGTTTGGATCAACTTGGGAATCCTGTTCGTGCAGGATGTCCGTTTTTAAGTTTTAGTTTTCAGTTTTAGTTTTTAGTTGTGGGATTTCCAGCATTTAGTCTTCCGATCACATTTACTCTGATGGTAATAACTAATTAGTATTTTCATAAAGATGAAAATATATTTATGAATAAAAATTTATTGGTACCTAAATATGATTTATTTGCGTTATTATTTAAGAGATTTGATGTTTATATCCGGTTATTTTATCGTTTTATCGACTAAACAAAAGTCCTTTATACATGTTTTACATTAATGTAACCAGTGTTTTTTTTTTGCCAACCAGTCAGTGCGCATGCGCGGAAAATCCCAAATGTAAACAATAACAATTTACTCGTCTATACGACCATCAGTGTTTAAATATATACAGTTATTGAAAAGTGTAAATAGAACTGAACTTATCAAATTATCTCCATTTATAAAAGAAGCCTTAGGTGTACGTTCTGCCTTTTATAACAACATTGTGTAATTGTTCATCTCCACTGCCTATTGGCAGTCATTAATATACCGACTCTAATTAACTATTGTTACATGGATAATAATTACTTTTTTTTCTGTTTATAAACTGTATGTTTATTAAATAACCATTGCTGTATTGTATTTCTTATACACCATTGTTTAAATGAAATGTCGTTAGTGTGTAAAATTCACGTTGTGACCGTTGTCACTTTGTAAACTATTTATTGTGTTATAGACGATGCACCATGTACAAGTCTGAAATAAACTATCTATCTATCTTTGAAACTTTACGTACCCCCTATATTATATAGGTGTTATTGTCGGTTCATTCATAGCAGTATGAATGGGCAATAATTACATGTGCGAACAACTTTGATAAATTTGACTCAAGTGTTGATTGAGTCAGAGACGTAGATAACAGAGATTGGCAACTTGTTCTTATGGTATATCCAAGCCTGCCGAGTTCTCACACGTTACGGGTAAAAGCAACAAACTTAAGAGCGAATTTAGAGCGAGTGCCTTGTTGACATTGACTTAATATGTTATATTTTAATTGCTGGGTAGTGTTTTCACCAGACCAATTCAGAAAACAAGCGACATCATTGGAGGTTACGTTAAGAATCCTTACAAACATTACTGTATTTTTACGCTATTCTCGGAAAAAACACGTTGGCTCCAATGTCAGTAAACGTGTGACAAATTTAACTAAGAAAATATGCCCTGGATATTATTAATTAAATTTGACATTTTTATTAAAGTACTGATTCGGTTTGATGACTACCCTCTTTTTATAGTGATATCCTGTTAGATAATAAAATTACACCAGATTTTATTTACCCCATTTTGCCGATGCATTTGATTTTCAATTTAAACTCTTCATAGTTTTAGCGAATAAAACTCCGAATATAAACTATGGATCACATCATATGTGGTATCATTTTTAAGTGCAGATTGGGTTTTATGTCTGCCCATATTTTCATTGTGATATTCCATTAAATAATCAAGTTGTGCAAGTTTTAATTTTACCCTATTTTTCACATACTTGCTTTTAGCCATTTTGGTTTTCCATAAAAAAACATGCATATTTCGAGTGACATAAGCTAAGAAAGGGTACGTTGCATCATATCATAACTGATATTTTTTTAAAGTGTTAATTTTATTGTATGTTTTGCACATATTTTCATACTGGTATCCCTTTACATAAGAAAATTACACCAGATTTTATTTCCCCTATTTTGAGGGTGCATGCTTTAAGCTAAAAATTGTTTCAATCCAAACTCTTCATAGTTCTAGCGACTAAATCTGACAACATGTACTATGGATCATATCATCAATGGCATCGTTTTAAAGTGCAGACTGTGTTTGAAGGCTGCCCATCTTTTATTTTGATATTCCTGTCAATAATGAAATTATCCAAGTTTTAATTTGTCCTGTTTTTCAGGTATTTGCATTCAGTCGTTTTGATTTTCCGCAAAAACCTTGCATATTTTGCGTGACCAAAGCTATAAAAGGGTGCATTGCATCATATCATAACTTATATTTTTTTAACGTGCTAATTGTAATTTATTAAGTCCTATATTTTCATTGTGATATTCCTTTGCATAAGAAAATAACACCAGATTTTGTTTACCCCATTGTTTGGGTGCATGCTTTACTTCAATCGGATCCAAACTCTTCATAGTTCTAGCGACTAAAACTGACAACATGTACTAAGGATCATTTCATCAATTGTATCATTTTAAGTACAGACTGAGTTTTAAGGCTGCCCATCTTTTCATTTTGATATTCCTATAAATAATGAAATTATGCAAATTTTAAATTATCCTGTTTTTATATATTTGCAATCAGCCGTTTTGATTTTCCGCAAAAACCTTGCATATTTTGAGTGACCAAAGCTACAAAAAAAGGTGCATTGCATCACATAATAACTGATATTTTTTTAAAGTGCTGATTGTACTTTATTTAGCTTCACGGTTTCATAGTGATATTCCTTTGCTTAAGAAAGTTACACCATATTTTATACACCCCATTGTGCAGGTGCATGTTTTAATCCAAAAAGTTTCCATCCAACTCTTCATAGTTGTACCCACTAAAACTTAAAACATATACTATGGCCTGTAACATAAACTTTATTATTTTACAGTGCAGATTGAGTTTTATGAATGCCATATTTTCATTGTGATATTCCTTTCAATAATGAAATTGTTCAATTTTTTAATTGATCCAGTTGTTTAGACATTTTCATTCAGCCTTTTTTATTTTTAGCAAAAAAGGAAGACTGTGTCAAAAGTAGAGTAATGTAGTAGCAACGTACGGCGATGTAGGGGCAACGAAGAGCAATGTTACTATGTAGGAACACAGTAAGAGCGGGCAAAGCAGGAGCAACGTTGTGCAATTTAGGAGCAACGTAGAGCAATGTAGGAGCAACGTAGAACAATGTGAGACAAAACGTAGAGCAATGTAGTAGTAACGTATGGCTGAAGATTTTGGAAAATGCGGACAGCTTTAGTTAAAAGAATAGCCGAACTAAGCGGTGATGACAACATCAAAGAGGCAAGAAAGGCTGTTCATATATTTATTTCAAGTGGACTTCATGATGCTAGATGACTTTTAATTTTTTTAGCAGTCACATAAACAACCAAGCTATGAAATATGGAATGTTTACACCCATTATTGCTGCTTCTTCCTGTATTTGCGCGATGATTATCTGAGATATTAACTCCATGATTATATATTCTCAAATCTTTTCTATAAAGAAGGAATGTAGTTGACAATTGTTGTTTAATTTGAGTTACAATGCTATGACGTTAAATTTTATTTACACTTGAATGTATTATGAATATTGCTGGGCCAAGTGTGAGGTTGAGCGCTCTATAACCAGGTTTAAACCCCCAATGCTTTGCATTGACCGTTCCAAGGCGGTGACCCCGGCTTTATTCATATTTTGTGTTTATGTTGGTATGTATTGTGCTGTTTTGTACTGTTTGGGCAATCGGTCACTTGCCTTAAATAAAGGACCAAAGTTTTAATGAAAATTCAATACTGCTCTAGCAGCTGGAGTTTCACTTCTTTATATTGATGCATGATCAGCTCTACGCGCTATCAGAATATTTGTCACTCCATGATGCTTTACGGTCTAGATGTAGATGCAAAGACGTAGTCTCCTAGACAATTTAGAGCTGGCACAGACACGGTCAATCAAACAGTTGTTTATGCTTCAAATAAATACCTCCGATGCAGATAACTATCTGTTGAGCGGGCCATCCCAGATGAAGCTATGATCAATAACAGAGCTATTGTGACTTGCAATTCGATGACTCTACAGAAAACATGCAGTCGAAAGTTGTCTCGCCTTACGCCAAATTAGTGCAAAGACATGCAAAAAGCTATTTAATTAAAGTAAAAAAAACCTTGCCAAACATAAGTCGTGTGTTATCTACAAACTATCTTAGAACCCATATGGAAAAAGGAGTCTCAAAACCGCCAACTACAGTCATAAGCACGATTTGATATTTGCGTAATTTTGAAAACAAGTAAACAAAGACATATACATATGTCATGTAAAGGTATGAAGCTGTAAGGCGAAGCCTTTGTAGGAAAAGGTAAACATAATTATTGCCTGTACTTAACATAAGTTAGAGACTGAAGGCAGAGAAGCTAAAGGGGTTTGAGTTTTAATGTGAAAGAATCATTTCTCCATACACAACCCTTTGCATGCTTTGAAATTTGTCGTCTGCTAAAATGTCGTCTGCTGAATTTCTTAAATTAGCATTTTCTTCGATTTTTTTCCAAAGAATACAATCAGAATTGCAAACAGTTTGGATCCTGATGAGACGCTACGTTTTGTGGCGTCTCATCTGGATCCAAACTGTTTGCAAAAGCCTTTAAAACTCGGTTCCAGCGCTGAAAATGTTAATTAAACACGTGAAGTTATGTTTTCACAATTCTCAAACAATCTTCCACGTGAACAAAGCTATATCCCTAAACCTCAAAACAAAAAAGTACGTATAATTGAAAGAAAATGCTCATCGGACTCTGTTGATGGAAACGAAACCATCGATGTGATGTGTCATCGTGCCGGTTCGCCTATACTAGCGGAGAGGACACATAGGTAGCAAATAACACGGATATGTCCGAGCGGTAGAGAAAACTCTGTAGATGAAGATAACAACACCGTTTAAGTTGATTTCACTCTGAGATTTAAACTGTGCTTTATTTGTCAAAGCTTTGTCTTGTTTGCGGATAAGGATTGTGTACTGTGTCGACAAACTACATGGTAAAAAAGGATAAATATAATGATATCTACGTTTTGATTCATTATATTTCTTAATGCGTACATGTATGTGCAATTTAGCGAGTATTTCATTGATATTAGTAATATCCCCGACTAATCTAAACACATTTTATTAGTTTATTAGTACGGTGTAAGGGCATTAACCCCCCCCCCCCCCCCCACCATCCGACAGTATCTTCCCCTCTTAGATAACGAATTCCACGTATAATGAATTACTTATTCTTTATTTCATCAGAATATATCTATTTAATTTCTATTCTTCATCTATGTATTACAGCATATTTTATTGTCAAACAATAATATAATCATAATCAACATATTTCAGTATATATATATTACACATCATTTCTATAAATAGTAAATATTGACATTACGAGCGGATCGTTTGTTATGGAAAGTCTTCGGGGACCCCCGCTAAAATACTTATATAGTAACTATCGGGATTTTCATTTTTCGCGGAACTTTCACTTTCCGCGAACAACCAATGCCAACGTGGCCAAAAAAGATTTCATAAAAATCGAAATCTAAAAAGCGCGGAACTTTCATATATTTTTCCGTCGGAACAAGTATCTTTCAACCATGTAGAAAAAGCGGGCTCAATTAATCGCGCAGATCCTACTCTGTACACAAAGTAAGTGTATAAAATCGCGCGGAGATTGTATTTTTAGAAGCCTATTTAAGAGGGAAAATCCAGGAAATACCGGATCCAAAAAGCGCGGAACACAAATATCGTCCGCGAAAATTGAGCATTAGATTACTGTACAAAAGGCGGGTTGCTATGTGTTAGAATCCCTAGTTACCCGATTAAATTTGATTGGATCCGATACTTAGAAATAACCAATCAAACACTTTGTAACAAATGCAACGCAATAAGTGCGTTCAGTAAGTGTAACGTTTCAAGATAGCGGAGCGAATTACATTGTTATCGTTTTTACTGGATGGATTCGCAGATACTTCGAAAATAGATCAGATTGGGATCAATAGCTTTATTGCATACGATCATTTACATGTATTACCAGGTTTGTATTTGTAGTTTTCTAATATTGTGTAAAACTATCCGATAATATGCATAATGTTGACCATCGGTCTTGTTAATGATAACTGTTATTGTAATCTCATTTTTTGTTGTCAACCTATTTATTAGAATAAGGTATTGCTTCGAATCCGTTTTTTTCGTTATAGCTGATGTAGATTAAAGCATTTCGTCATAAGTTAATCAATACAATTATTAATTTATTGATGTTTTGATATATTTATAGTTTATTTATAATTTGTGTAGGTGTGTGTTGCCAGTAATGATTGAAGATATTCCAAACAAATTGTGCCACTCTATACAGAAAGATCGCAGGTCTCAATTGCGACTTCAAAGGTCAACATATCACTGATATCAGGTTTGTCAGCTATTGGTTTGTATTATTCTTATCCACATTGCAGCAAGAATAACTGGATAACTTAACTAGTCAATAGCTAGTACATGTAATTTACATTAATCATATTTCTAAATCATGCACTAAATGCGGCAAATTCTCTACTTGAAAGTGTTGAATGTTAGAAGTTTTTGTATTTTGCTCCCAAACTTCCTTTAAGAAAAAGCTGTAGAGTGATGGAAAATCTACTTCTTTAAAGTATTTATAAGTGAATAGACCCTTTTCACAATAAGCCAATAGCGCGTAGTCAAATGACTAGCAAAATTCCAAAATGAGGCTTAATATGTAGAGATTTCTAATAGTGCATCGCAATGTCCCTCTGCTTTTTATCATTCGGCGAGTTAATGATATTGCCAACACAAATTGACTTCGTCAGAAATAGCCGTTAATATATACTTTCCATTTTAAGTGCCAATATATTAAATTCATTTTCTTGATTAAAGTACTTTGTATTCAATTTTTTGCACAAATTCTGACACTCTCTGACACTCCAGGTATGGCTTTCAATACTTAGTGTCTGTAAATTGACAGTCCAATACTTATTGGATTATCTGATGGGTTAAAAGTTGATTCCTTTTTCCTAGTTCCTTATTCGAATAAGGAATAAGGAACAGTTCCTTATTCCTTATTCACTGCGTAACATATGTGTTATAGGGTTTAAAAGAACAATAATGCAAACATTTCTGAAGTAAATCAAAACAAAATAACTCGAATACACTTACTTTATGTATTACTTTACATATTCATGTTTCTTCTTCGTGCTTGCATAGGATTCCTTGTTTAAACCGAACCGATATTTTCTAATTCGAATACTAACTTCACATCAACAAAACCTAAAACACGTACTAGTATTTTACATGTATGTGATAAAAAAAATAATCTTGTACATTTAAACATGTTTGTTTTTATTTTTAATCCAGTTCCTTTTTCGAGGCTGAATGAGGAAAAAGGAACCAGTTCATTTTACCTTATTCAAGCCAAATAAGGAACTGGCATTTTCTTACTTGAACATCAATTAAATTGATCCAAAATTAACCACATATAAATGATTATTATTTATATATTTGTTGTATATGTAAAATTCTAATTGCAATACATCTCTACTAAGTTTTAAGTGATGACCATCCGGATCCTTATTCAGTGTGAATAAGGAATAAGCAAGTGGTTCCTTATTCCTTATTCAAATCGAATAAGGAACTGGAATTTTCTTTCTATAAATTTTAAGTCAAAATGAACCAACGAGACGAAGAACTCAACAAAAATTATTGAAAATGTATGTCGCGTGTAACAAATATTAATTGCAGTACATTTCTACTTTGTATTATTTAATAATAAAATAGTTCCTTATTCGGTTTGAATACGGAATGAGAAACTGGTTCCTTATTCCTGATTCAAATCGAATAAGGAACTGGAATTTTCATACTAAACAAAATATTTGAATGAACCAAAGGGACCCATAAATCAATAAAATTCATTGTTAATGTAGGTTGGGTATCGAAAAACATTAATTGCATCACATCTCTATTTAGTTTCATTTTATGATAACTTGATTATCAGACACTGTTTGTTTGCGCATTATTAGGGCGATCAATCAATTATTTTGTTTATTGATATATCTTGCGTTTAAATGCCCCTGTATTCAGCACACACCCCTAACCTCGTTATGATCAGGTACTGGTAGACAAATACTAAATAACAACGTGATGTCATAAACCACAGGTTGCAGTTATCTGGTCATTAAACACAATTAATGACACCTCCATGTAGCCA
This sequence comes from Dreissena polymorpha, assembly GCF_020536995.1. NCBI lineage: Eukaryota > Metazoa > Mollusca > Bivalvia > Myida > Dreissenidae > Dreissena > Dreissena polymorpha. Next base: position 21,055,408 of record NC_068359.1, on the reverse strand, counting down.
TGCCTTCTCGTGGTTGTAGCATTGCGTAGTCATTTCATGGAATAATTTAACGCCAAATACTCAATTGTTGCTTTTATATTGCACATAAAAGATATTGTCAACATTGAAAGTCATCTGTCCAAACATATTGTCAGAAACTAAATACTGTATAGATATTAGCCAGTTTTATCATAATTATAAAGTGCTTTATACCTTTATTTTTTTAATATTTAAAAAATTTAATGCTAAACATAAGTGTCATTTCCTTCTATTTTATAGGGCTCTGTCTAATGGTTGATTTAACTATTACACGTTCTATCATTCATGAAATAGTGCACACACTAATACCCATACCTTTGAGAATTGTAGTTATATAGTACTTTGTTTTGTATACTGCTAATTTATGACTTCGATTTGTGCAATAATCCATGTTTAGTCTTCAGACCACATTTACTATGATGCTTATGGGTAACTCGTATTTTTATCCTCTTATATGTAAATTTAAATGTTATTAATAATTGTTAGAATATATTATTCCCATTATTATTGAACAATTAAAATATAATGTCTACAATGAGGAATTAATTGATTGCAATGTATTGTAATAAGAGATTTATTAATCATCATATGTTTTTTGTTTTGTTTTAAAGGGCAGGGGGGGGGCCAAGGAAGGGCAGGACGAAGGTTCGGGAGGGCAGGGCGGGGCGCACTTCAATTTAGGCCTAGCTGGAGCAGTGTTCCATTTAATATGATTAATTTGATGAATCAAGTTTATTTTTGTTAAATATCTGTTAAATATTTTTAAATTTATTTTATAACATAACAATTGTGTATAGGGAATTGAGTTAACTACACTTTCTTTTAAAATAAATTTAGATTGTAAATGTATGCTTCATTTATTTTGTAGGAATTCTGTGAAACTGTGGCATCATGTATGGTTCATGAGCGCACAATGTCTGTTGGCAGAAGGATATTGGAATCAGCAAAGGTAAATTTTATGTAAAGAAGTCTTAACAATTGTGAATCTGATTAGTTTTTTGTAAGGCTCGCAGGAAGTGGCCCTAGCCTTCATATATAAATAAAAAGCTGAAGGAGTGTTTATGAAAAATCATGTAATCAAGTGTGCAATCTGTTACATTTAATTTATTAACAATCAAATGAGACATAACTTAGAAGCTTCACTTCATTTACCCAATACTCTGTCAGGCTGGCATAGTGGATATGGTGTCCTAGTAATGGGTACGTTTTAGGTTCAACCCTGTTTATTAGCGTTCGCTTTATATTCATATATACCAAGTACTGATTATTCCCAGAAAACCGACTCTAGAATGTCTTAATAAGCTTAAAGCTTTAAATGCAATCAAGTTTAAATAAAACGGCTAAACTCTCTGAATTATACTTTTGTATTTCAGGGACTCAACATAACACAGTCATTTCAACATGTAGTCACTGTCTTGTCAGCAGTGATGGAGCAGTATATCAGATATCCAGAATCTCGTTATGAGCTGACTGATCATTGCCGATGGATTTCATTAACGATGTGGAATGCTTGGCGTTGTAGGGGCTGTTGATGGAACCCACAGTGCATGTCCTGCTCTAACATCCGAGCATAGGTCCTTGTTTATCAGCAGTTTAGTTCTTCAAGCAGTCTGTGACAGTCACTTGAAATGTTTGGACATATGCCCTGGATAGCCAAGTTCTGTGCATGATGCCCATGTTTTCAGGAACGGCCCAGTGGCGCATTAAATGGAAAATTTTCCGCATGAGTACCATGTTCTCGAGGATTCAGTATACCGCCTGACAATAAATCTTCTTGTTCCGTATGGAGGCCATGGAAATGTGTATCATTTGCAAAAGATACTGTGATATTTGTGCCTGTGTTCATGCTTAATAGTTGATTAACAATTGGAAGCCATAACCTGTTTTGTAGGATGGTGTTGGTGGGACAATGAATTTTGTGAAGGTAAAGAGACTGTAAAAGATCATTAAAAGTCAAAGAGTTATGCTATTGTTAAGCATGCTTTATTGTTTTGTAATGTTTGAAAGATAACATTATTAACATAATAAAATGTCCATATTTTGAATATTCTGCTGTTTTCAGCAACATTTAATTTGTTATAGTACAAAATGCTGTTTTATGTTATATCATGATCTGTTTCGTGAACAATGACATTTCAATGTATATTTAGTACTTTTTTGTAAAAGTTAACATCGAACACCAACCACCATTCTGACAAAATAAATTACAAAATCCAAAACTTATGATGGCTGAAGTCCTGCTGTCTCAAAAAGCGGTCTCAACAGATGGTCGTGGCAGACAAAAATGGCTCCTCCGCGTATACACGACACAGATTGTTGGTGGGGTTGTTGTCTACCAGCGTCGCATCATGGACGTATTTCATAACACAAATATGTGTCTTATCCTATCATATTTTGTTATCATTTTCCTATGCATAATTCCTTCAAGAGTTCCACACCACTATACGTTTATTAACTAGGAAAAAGCTAAGTCAGTGCATTCTTACCCTAAGCTGCTTGCCGGACACAAGAATGCAGAGAACTAGCCCTTCAACATTATGCCAAATCAATATTATTTTAGTGGAAATATATCCTGGTTTTCAGTGGTACTCCGAGTGTTTGTTTTGCCGTTTTGCCTTTTTGTGTGATATCAGGGTATACTCAATTGTTTTAAGGTTGCATATATTTCATGGTAAACGACTGTAAGAATTGTATTTATTTTAGGCAATTTAGCTTGTTATAATTAATGTTTGTAATTATAGACATATACAACCAAGCTTTTTAGTACGGCCTTTTTTAAAACCTTTTCGTGGGTTTTTCCTGTATTGCTCGACGATGATCAAGAAGTTAACCAGTAGCTAAATGGAAATTTAATTAACAAGAGGGCATGAAAGGCCCAAAGTCGCTCACCTGAGATTCAAAAGAACTTACCTGTTCAGTGCAGCCCAAGATGTCATTAGAACAAATGTTCTAACCAACTGTCATGACTGTCATGCCACGTTTTTCAACAGACCAGAACCATTTTCATACACATCCAAGATATCATTTAAACAAATATTCTGACAAAGTTTCATGAAGATTCATGAAGCCATATACGTAAAATGCCCCGCCCCCTGGTGGCCATGTTTTTCAAGCAACTGGAACCATTTCCGAACTCGTCGAAGATTTTATTGAGACAAATCTTCAGACCAAGTTGTATGATGATCGGACAATAAATGTGGCTACTAGAGTGTTAACAATGTTTTACTATAGCTAAATAAGGTAAACTGCAACGCCCCCTTCGCGGCCATGTTTTTCCACCAACCGGAACCATTTTCAAACACATCCAAGATATCATTGGGACAAATCGTCTGACCAAGTTTCATGATGATCGGACAATAAATGTGGCCTCAAGAGTGTAAATAAGGTTTAACAAAAGCCATGTATATAGCCATATTAGCCAGGCCCCCTTGGCGGCCATGTTTTTCCACCAACCGGAACCATTTTCAAACACATCCAAGATAACATTGGGACAAATCGTCTAATCAAGTTTCATGAAGATCGGAAAATAAATGTGGCCTCTAGAGTGTTAACAAAATTTTACTATAGCCATATAAGGAAAAATGCCCCGCTCCCTGGCGGCCATGTTTTTCAACTAAACGGCATCATTTTTGAACTCGTCCAAGATATTAATAAGATGAATCTTCTGACCAAGTTTAATGAAGATCGGACAAAAAATGTGGCCTCTAGAGTGTTAACAAGATTTTACTATAGCCATACATATAGCCATATAAGGAAAAATGCCCCGCTCCTTGGCAGCAATGTTTTTCAAGCAAACATAACCAGTTTCGAACTGATCCAAGATAACATTGAGACCAATCTTCTTACCAATTCTCGTGAAGTTTGGACAATAAATGTGGCTTTTAGAGTGTTAACAAGGTTTTACTAAAGCCATATAGAGCCATTTAAGGAAAAATGCCCCGCCCCCCTGGTGGCCATGTTTTAAAAGCAATTGAAACCATTTTCGAACTAATCCAAGGTATCATTGGGACAAATCTTCTAACCAAATTTATCTTCTGACCAATTTTCATGAAAATTGTACCGTGAATGTGGCCTTTAGAGTGTTAGCAAGGCAATTGTTGACGCTTCACAACGCACGACGGACGATGGACAGAAGGCGATCACAAAAGCTCACGATGAGCACATTGTGCTCAGGTGTGCTAAAAAGCAATCTCTGTTATTTCTGTGTAAATGTAATCGCGATATAGCTTTGCTAATAGTAATTTACACTTAATGAATAATGTATGGATACATCTGGGCCAATAGTGAAATTTTTAGATCGGTCTTAATTTCAATGGTTTGCATTTACTGTTTAAAGGCGGTGAACCCAGTTTTGCTTGTTTTTGTCTGTTTGGTTTGTACGTGTGTGTCTGTTCTCCGACATGTGTTTTGTGCCGCGTTGTTTTGCATTGGTTCTTTGCAATAACAGTTCCACCTACCGTTGGATATAAGTTACTTACATAATCGGTGGCATGAGCATGTTTATGGGGAGGTTAGAGGGTTAGGGTATGGGTGAGGGTTAGTGGTCGGGTTTGGGTTAGGGTTAGCCTTAACCCTAACCTTAACCTAACCCGACCCCTAACCCTAATCTAACCATAACCCAGGGTTATCTCCCCTATACCAGGCCTTGTTCGTTGACGTTGTCCGCTTCCCTTTCATGATTACCATGATGACCTTGTGTTTATTGCGTCGAGATATTAAATATAGCTTATATTTAGGCGTCTGTCCGAATACTGTTGATGTTTCTCTCTTTGTAGTCGTAGAATTTTGTGCGTCGGTCAATACTAACAGGGACTACATTTCACGCGAACATCTACGAAAATATTTGCGGATATATTTGCCAAAGAGAGCGATTCGAAATGTAAACAAATAAAGTAAGAAAAGTCAGGCAGCTTTTTTCTCTTAAATGACATTTTCTCTTAAAGCACTAATCAGTAATCCCAAAAGGGATGTTTACTTACTCATGGAAAGGAAAATAATGCCTTTTTTATCAAACTAGATAAATCAACAAAATTCTGGAAATATATACATTCGGCATTGTCAGTTTAAGGACTCGGATATAGTACGCGCGACACTCGGTCTGAACGCTTTGATCACAAAAAATATCAGGTAAGTTAATTCAATAGTACCTTAATAATTCTGAAAATGTTGTCGCATACTTTTCTGGAAGAATTTGAGGTTCGTAGTGACGTATGCGTTCACACACGGATGGATGCAATGCAGGAATTTCATTTAAGGTATACTCTACTACTGAGTGTAGACCGTATAGCCGCTGAGTAGCTCCGTGTCACTCCCTGCCAGGCCAACACGGCAGTTTTGTTCAAAACTGACGGGCCGATCCGTGACGTTCCGAAAAGATGGCAGCACCCGGGATGGTCCGTTGTAGCTGCCGTATTGGGTCCGGGACAGCCTATTTTTGCCTTGGTTGTCCGTGTGCGCCCTTGACAGTTCGAGAACACATTTCAGTGAAATACTTCGTAATTATATTGCATACATTACATAGCGATAAGATGGTTAGTTTATTAGTTGGAGAAAGTTTTTCGTGCAACGCAATGTATCCGATGAGCCGAGTCCGATATAATGTCCCCATCCAAGACGCTAACCATCTGTTATATTTATCCTGAAATTTAGATTATTTTAATTTTATTCTGTATTTCAAGCTGGTCTTGTCATGGAAAAAAATTATAACGTCGATTAAAGTCAATTGTGGCCGTCATTAGTTATTTCCGGAATATGGCATAAGTAATACACAAGTCACGTGTGAACTAACCGTATATCACTTAGTTTATCTGGCAGTACATGTGCTAATGGACAGGATAAAAAATGCTGTAATAAAAATGACATAAGTAATATAGAACTATAGATAATTTAGAACAAGGTTTTAGAACCCAACATTATATTGATATGACAGTTGGTGTGATATTTTGAAAAAAACGTCTATGTATCCTCGATTACCGTAAATTCGCGACCTTAACATTTAATGTCAATATTAAAATAATAACGCATAAAAAAACAACGAAAACAAACATTAACCTTTTAAAATAAATTCATTCTTCGCTGATTTGTTCCATTGTGATTTCCAAACAATGTTTTTAAAGCTCTTAAATGTCAATATTGTTGACATAAGTGTAAAGCGTCAGCCATTTTGTTTTACTACCCTTGATTCGCGGGTATGACGTCATACAAAAACTCATTGCAATGTCGAGTAATTAGGTCAAGCTAACTTATTTTTAACAGTTAAAATTGGTTTATGGTGCAAATGAAACATTTAACAAAAAAGTCAAACACGAAATAACAATAAAATATTAACATATGAACAGGGTAAATTGCATTGAATATGGGAGCAGCTCACATAACAACTGTGTCTGGTTGGATTTTTTCAAAGACCCTGTGACGTAATGTATTTTAAGGCAATCTGTATAATTTTAAGGCTCTAAGAACGGACATATTCTTCTCCTTAACAGCTTTGTAAGCATTTATCAAGGAAGTCGGTGAATAAAGCCTATACTTCTTGCGACAATTCTTAGGGATGGCCTTAAAAACAAAAAATAAATAGAAATTAGCTTAATTGTCATGGTCTAAGAAACACACAATAAATAATGTGTTGGAATTACTCATGTTTTCGAAGCGTAACAGTTCCATATATGGCAATGCTACTACAACAGCAGACGACAACAAAAAATCGTGACATCTGATTTTTACTTAATATATATGAAATTCGATGGTCAGGTGTTATTGGTGTTAAGAAAATATGGTATTTTTGCTAATTGATTCTAATTCACACTTTTTATTTGTTTAAAACGCATTATTTTTCACAAATCTTCAATCGTTCCAATCGAGTAAACATTCATTTGCATATCGCCACGATCACGCATGCGCAGAAACAAATATTGGAACCGGTTACGTGACGAAAACAAAATCCGCGAATCTAGGTTAGTCTACTCTAATATACCATATAAAACTATACAGATTAAGTCTGATTCTTGTTCAAGAAAATACAGGCCATGTAAACCTTGGTGCAACTATATACCAGTTAACAACTATGTGGGATAACTTGTCACAAGCCTAAAAACGCTGGCAACGCTGTAACAGTAAAAGTGATAAAGTTTATTTTACATCAGAATTTGTTACACTTCGCAAACTATTTTATACAGAGGTACAGAAGTCTAAGAGGCGTAATTGGCATAATATCCAGAATGATTTACTTAAGGTTCATGGGGGGGATAAAATTCATTAAAACTTCGCTTTGGTTTTTCTTCATTCAATGTGGTACAATATGGTCAAACTATACATCATTTTAAAGCTAAAGACGGATAGAATAACATAAACACATTTCGTACAGTCAATATTTGTGTGCTTTATTCATATTTTGGTTTAAAACCAATACATTTTTACACTAATTTACAAAATCTCAATCTAAAGTTAGGAAGGATATGCACTACCTTAAGTTGAATAAATACAAAGCTATATACATATACAAGGTCAAGTTAGCAACATTTCACAGAAAATTATTGTCATAAAACAACAAATGAGTTTTTATTCAACTGCGTTTTTTGGATAAATATCCTAAACAAAGTTCTAAAAATACCTTAAACGTAACTTCTTTTTAAAAATCCAGGTATGGTGGATAATAAGAGTCACAATTCTATTTCAAAGGCGTAACAATTTTGTTATTTACCTCTCAACCAAATTGCAAATTTTAAACCATCTCAAATCGAAATAGATTGCAGACGACATATAAAATTGTAAAGGAATATAAAGAAATTGGCAAAACGATTTTATATTTCGATTCCTTCTACCCATTTTGAAAGCGTGGCCATCGCTGTGATCCGTAGAAAAACGTGCAAAACAAATCGGTCGAAACCACGTGTAGTGGTGAGAAAACCGGGTATGTGTATACACAAACCTTAGAAAACACATACTTAGTTTGACAGTTGGGTGGCAACTAGTAAAACAATTATTAACATTAATCAGCCAGAGATCTCACTAAATAATAGAAATGACCACGTAGAGATATCATCATTTACCTTATTACAAACATTTTCCAGCTGAAAATTGTCCCCCACACGTCTTTTTTAGTTTATTTGTATTGTTTTTCTGGAGCATAAGTGCATCTCACAGAATATCCACCCAACTTCCGTTGTTTTCACTTTCGTTATTAAAAACTCCATTTAAAAAGAATTATTTCTACTTTAAGATTGTTAAAGCGATGTACTATTATATATCATCGATAGAATAGTATACCGTGATGAATTGAACAGAGTTACGTATCGATCTTTCTATCAGTCTGTAAGCGAACTATTTTATGCGCAATAATATATGTCGTGTGATTCGACAACGATTGTTAACATTGGTGAAATGCTTCTTACATAGTTATTCTTTTGAGTGTTTATGAGGTCTGATCGTGCAGTTTGCAAACATCAACGGAAAGATTACAATCAAATGCATTTGTCATCGTCAACCGTTTGGAATGGCAATTAGGCGATGAGTGGGTTTTTAGCATGTTTCTTTCTATTTTATTAATTTAAAAATGGCTGCCCCCATGGTGATGAAATGACATGTGTTCGAGCTTTGATATTTCTAGATATGTAAACTTTTTTTACTATTTAAGCGTAACTTGACCTCGTCAATGTCGATATTATTCACTAGTTATATAATTTTCCGCCGAAATACGTGGAATAAACATGATTCAGATTTTTGAAAATAATGTATAATTAGTGTTAAAATCGCTTTGTATTTTGATTGATTTTGTGGATGTTATGATACGTTGATGTACAAAATTGGTAGCAGTTTGAAGGAAAAACATCCTTTAAAGCATATATGTATACATTTTCCATGTGGCTCTCTTCCTTTAGTCAAATTTGAGTTCAATGCTAGGGGTCCCACATTTTTCAAAATGAAGCCTCTACATGAACCTTAACGAGTGCAATGTGGATCAATCCCGGTTTTGAAAGTCAATTGGCAGGATCGGTATTGGGCAGTCTTATACAAAGAAGATTCCTAACGAGGTTATACTAGATGACGGCTCTTTGTCTTCTGATGTAGACGTAGTCTTGTCCAAATGGAAATCAGAGTTTAGCTCTTTGTTCAATTACCCTAATTCTGATTGTAATACAGATCATAGTTTTGTTAATGTAGACGAGTCCAATCTTAGTTACAATAATGATATATCTGTTTAAGAAGTTAAGAATGTTATTAATTGTGCTAAGAAGGGTAAAGCAAATTAGCATATTAGCAAAAGCTAATATTCCTACAGAAGCTTTGCAAAATGATACATCGGTTATTTTTTTTATGTTTTTTAAACTCTCTGTTTAACATTTGCTTTAGTAATGGCACTGTGCCGTCTATATGGGAAAAATGCATAATTAACCCTATTCAAAAGTCATCTTCTTTGGACCCTAGAGGCCCTTTATCATATAGAGGTATACTTTTGTCTTGTTCTTCTTATGAACTGTATTGTTCTATTTTAAACGAAAGATTAAGAAAGTGGGCCGAAGATGATAATATTATTATTGATGAGCAAAATGGGTTTCGAAGAAAACGAAGTACTATTGACCATGTTTCTACATTAACAAGTATAATTGATACTATAAAGAAGAAAAGGCAATCTACTTTTTGTAGTTTTATTGACTTTAAAAAAGCTTATGATTACATAAATCGTTATATGCTCAGTAAGAAAATGTTTAATATTGGTGTAAAAGGAAAAATATTACTGGTAACTGCTGTACAGTCCTTATATACATCTATATCTTCTTCTGTTAAGAGTTAATATGTTTGATACTGAATGGTTTCCTGTTAAATCTGGTTTAAGACAGGGATGTATAATATCTCCTCTGTTATTTAACATGTATATCAATGATCTTGCTTTATATTTGAAACCTTTAGATATAGGTGTAGAGTATGGAAACGAAAAACTTTGCATTCTACTGTATGCGGATGATATTGTGTTGAAAGAAAAGAATGAACATGATTTACAGCTTTTGTTAAATGCATTGAATGACTGGTGTAATATTAATGATATGTACTTAAGGACGTGCGCGGCAGTTTTAATGCAAATTTTGCTCCACTAAGAATTTGATAATTTTTGGTATTTAGGTAGAACCATCTGTTGTGGGTAGAAAAATAAAATAAAAATCATGGGTCACCAGTGTTGTTCATTTTTTATTAGAACTTGAACAACAAGCATATTTTAGCATAATAACAATTCACCAATAAGGTAATAACATAAAAACTAGAGTAACTTAATGAGAAAAGTGTTGAAAACAACCTCTATTTTTCACAAAATATGTAATACTGATTTAATTTGACTGCAAATTAATTTTTTTGAACATGAATCCATTGATTCATGTTTTTTTTTATCAATTTTTAAACATAAACAAAAACAACAGAATTTCACATTTGAAAATAAATAAAATGCATCAAAGTCATTTTTATTTTAACATGACTTCCTCCACCTAGATTTTTTTTCCAAATTTACCTTAATGTTTAATGAGTTTTGACTTAATACAAATATAACAAGATAATAATAGGTCACCAGGGTCGTTTGTTCACAAATGCAGTTTAACTGCATGTATTAAAATACAATTTAATAACACAGTGAAAACCATGTACATGGTGCAGGTCAAAACACATACTAGTACATGTATTGCTGTATGCCAATGACAAAGTTGATCTAAATGTAAATGAAAACAAAAATTATGTGTAGCAATATGAGTAAAAGATTAATAATACAGTAAATAACTGAAAACTAGATGTATACAATATATTAACCGATTTAGGCATGTAGTGAAGCTTGTCATTAAATACTTAAAATGCTTTATTTTGGTAAATCAAAACATTTGAACTAAAAATCTCCAGTAAAAAAAACACAAGAATACAATTTAAAAAAAGGAAAAAAAGTAACCCTCAACAGGGCTCGAACCTACTGACCCCTGGATTCCTGGAGTTAAAAGCCTCCCGCCAAGACCACTCGACCATCCACGCTTATTTTTAGATCGGATGTATTTTTAGCTATATAAGCAATCCTCGTAGTTTCCGAAAATATCGTTCCGCGTCGATACGACGCTTTATCTGTTGGACGGCCCCTTTAAAGGGGCATATCAAAGGTATTTAATTTTCATGGACAAAAAATGTCCATTTTTTAAATACCTTGCGTTCATTTTAAGCATATTTTGGTGTTCTTTCGTTCTGACATTGCTCACATTCTTTTTTATCCGAATATCCGAAATATATTGCACTTGTTTCGCAACCGGTGTTTCAGTAAAAAACATATTTGCGTGAAACTAAACTGCCGCGTACGTCCTTAACTTGTAATCAAAGTACTGGCAGTACTGGTGTGACGATGCTTTTGAAGAGGATGGATATAAAACATCAATATAAGTTTATCTATATCACCACAATTGTGTATGTTGATACGAACATTTGGGTACGATAAAAAATTTGGGTACGAAAATTTGGGGTACGAAAAAAAATTTGGTACGAGAAAAATTTGCGTACGAAACATTTTTGGTACGAACAAAGTTGAGGGGTACGGGGAAGTAGTACCCGTGGGTAACTTGACCCATTGAGCGAAACTGGGAGGCGGGTCACATTCTTGTTCATTAAGTATGGCAATACATTCATGATGATTCTCGAAAATAGGTATGAGCACATAGCCGGACCATGTGAGCTCAATCGTATGAGCACTTGACTATCCGAGTTCGCCCACGAACATATGGATAAGTTAACTAATAGCGAAATGACCTTATACATGTATATTCTGAAATCTAACAATCGAACGAAATATCAAACATGGTATGTACACTTAGGTGGTTGTGTAATTTCTGTTAGAATATCGTATTCAATATGTAAATTTTAAATGATTGTGCCCGCACTTGAGTTTGTTGCCTTGTTTGAGTCTATACGCGCCTAGGCTGCACCCAGAGTGTGTATTTGTGTTTTTCCAAGGTAATGAGTTACCTCCGCGCTGAGGCTGCATAATGTTGGGACCCGGAGTGTGTCCATCACTCCTACCTAATAAGATTAGATTGACGACAGCTGGGACGAACTTTGAATGATAGCTGCAATTTCCAGCTATTTGTTTTGTACTGAAATACTTTTTAATTTTTTATATGGTCAAAGGTGCGGGGGGATGAGATTTTCCGGAAAAAACAACCGTCAGGAATGGTGACCACAAAACATACAAAATATAACATTGCGCCGGGAGCGGGAATCGAACCGGTGTCGTAAAGGTGAAAAAGCGAACGTCCTTACCACTGCGCTAGCGGGACGGACATTTACGCAAGTAAATGTTCTTTTATCTATTTATATCATAGCAGTGCAGCGTTTACAATTTGCAGGTTCGAAATCGTTCGCAATCTTAAGTTTTGTGATCACGTAAAAAGTTAATTTTACATGTTTTTATTCGCAATTTATTAACTAAATCGAGAACAAATATCAAACAAAATAGAGAAAATATATAGTTGTTTCATTGGTCCATAAAAATAAAATGGATGTAAAATTACTAATTTGAAATTAACGTTCTGATACACTTATTGAATATGTTTCCCCAGGTTATGCTGTTCTATTAATATTTACCTTTATCAACACGAACGACAACTCTGCTAGGAGAATGTTATCAATGAAAATCAACGAGCAATCTCCTACGCAGTGGCGAATGCCAAGGGAAGTAACTGAAAAATCGAGTTATCTCAATCGGACTGGCTCGGTCTTTTACATAGGGCGCCATTGTGAAGATTTTTTTTACTGGTTATCAAACCTTGGACGCTGCTGTTCCAGCATCGTCAACAAAAGTAAAATTATGCATTTTCGACCTAAATATGTTTGTAAAACTAATATACAGTTTACATGTGTCAACGATATACTTATGACTGTTGGTCGATATCTGTATCTAGGTTTAGTTCTTCATGAACATTTGGATTACAGTATTACGGCAAGGCTCCGAGTGCAAGCCGTGCACTTGGTCTGTTGATTGCAAAATGCAAATCAGTTGGTGGACTTCCATTTAATGTTTTTACACACCTGTACGATAGTTCTGTTTGGCTTATTATTAGTTATGGAGCTGCCATTTGGGGCTACCGTTCTTATTCGTGTATCAATGCCGTTCAATATCGAGCGATGATGTTCTTTTTGAGCGTTGGAAGATATATACTACCAGTATTGCAGTCTCGGTTGAAATGGGAGGGGTGCCTCCGGAAATTAGGCAATGGAAATCCATTTCTTTGTATTGGGCACGTCTATCAACAATGCATGATCTTTGAATGAAAAGCGTATTGCACACTGGGCTAAGTCTTTAGCTGGAAGGTCTTGTAGAAATTGGTATTATATTGTCACTGATATGTTTAAAACGAATGGATTACAACAATACATAAATTATATCGAATCGGCTATACCGAAACATGCCTTATTGAATGTAATAATGAATGTTTTATTTGATAAATTTAAGACTGGTATCAATCTCAAAATAGTGTCACGGGTCCTTCCGGTCGAGGCAGAAATAAGTTGCGTACTTATCGCCTATTCAATGACAATTTTAGTACGGAATCTAATTGTCAGCTTTTTATGTCTCCGTATCATCGGGCTGCATTTAGTAAATTCCGTTGTGGTGAAGCGCCTCTGCGAATAGAAACCGGGCGATACGAGCGGCTGGACGTTCTAGACAGGAAGTGCCCCTTTTGCGATAATGTTGAGGACGAGAGCCATGTTATTATTGATTGCTATTTGTATCATGACTTAAGACATATTATTTGACTAAGCTGTAAGTGTAACTGTAAATCCTAACTTTCTATCTATGTCTTAAAACGATCAATTAGTTTTTCTCTTCACGACCCCATTAATGATTAGAAGTTGTGCCACAACATGTAATGATATTTTAAAACGTCGTCTTTTATATACTTCTAAATAATGTCGTTTCGTTGTTTTTAAGTAATAATAATGTATTTTAGAGGCTTCTAAGAAGTTGCTACGATCTGATCGCGGTGATACTCGATTTTCTAAATAATTTTTTAATTGCGCAATGGTGTTGATATTTGAACTATTTTAATTCAATTACAGTAGTTTAACGATGTTTTAAAAAAGGATTAGCAATAGCCTCTTAGGTTTATAGTGTTATAGTGTATTAATTAAAGAACTGACTAGTACAGAATTAATTGGAACTCTGGTAATTTTATACATGTACATATGTATACATATGTGATTAGAAATGCAAAAGTCTCTGATATTTCTAATTTAGAAAAATAACATACACTTGTCTATTGTATATATATATATATATATATTGTATATATATATATATATATATATATATATATATATATATATATATATATATATATATATATATATATATATATATATATATATATTTGAATGTTTGTATTGTTGTATTGTATGTAATTGAGATTATAATAAAGAATATATATTTTACTATTTATATTTTGTTACATGCATCGTTGTAAAAGCGGATTAGATTAAACATTTAAAAGGTTACTTGATATTTTGTCACTTAATACATTTCATTTTCATAATGTATAAGATTGTTCTCCTAAAAATATGATCGTGATACACATTAAATACTAGTACAATACTTCCGAAAGATTTTTTCCGAACAGGCTCCAACACCACTAGGATTAAACTTTGAAAATATAAAAATATTATTCCTACTTTGTAATAAAAACACACCATTATGCATTAGTGCTTTTTGCAAGAGACAAACATAGTAACAATATACTGATACAAAATTCAGACACAAATGCATACATTTGCTAGTACTAAATCAATCAATAGTGGCATTTTAAACTGCTTTAACTAAATAGCAACTAGAATCTGAATTTTAGATGTATCTACAACATATAGCTCGTGTGTACTGAAAGCATTTGAACCTAAATAAATGTATACTTATTTTAAACATATTGTATTAGTTAATAATTGATTTAGTAAATTCTGGAAACATAATCATGAATTTAAAATACGGATATGGCCAATTGTCCATTTGAAGGTAACGCATGTCAAGTTGCCTATATTGTCGTAATTTCGAAAAGCTTAACTATGACTTACATAAGATTAAACCACCTTAAAAACTGACAGATAAAACCACTCAAGACAGTACCCCTTGTAGTGAGGTATCCTCTCGTTGAAAAACCATTATGTCGTTAATTGATGGCACCTGATTTTAAAACAATGACTAATACACTAAACAAACAATTCGACTTCATAATTGAAGACTTTTTATTAAGTTTCATTGCAAATAGACTCCAGATCGAACGTTTGTCCGGAAAAGCCCGGCATGATATTAGAATAGCATTTCGATTTTAGGTTTGTTAAGTCAACTAAATATTTATATTTGTTTATATCTAGAGCAGGTTCATCTAACAATAAGGAGAAGTTTATGTTTGTACAAATTATAATACAACATACCTGTAATCGACAAATGGTATAATCTTCATACACAAATAAATGCAAATCCCTGTACTTGAATCTTATTGTTATTAAACAGATTTTAAACAGTACAAAACTCGCGCTACTTCTTCTGTTCACCATTAATGAACGCGTTTTTTATTAGCGTTCAATAAAAAGGACTTGACAAATAAATGATTGCAGACAAGGCTCTCATATCTACACTCGTTATTGTAACCACTCTTAAGTGTGAATCCTCGTATGCTTTTTAAGGCCAGAGCTGGTGACAAATCCCTTTCCACAAACACTGAAACAGTGTGAATCCTCATATGATTTGTGAGGTCCGAGCCCCTTGCAAATCCCTTTCCACAAACACTGCAACTGTGTGGCCGCTCTCACGTGTGAATCCTCATATGATTTATGAGGTCCGAGCCCCTGGCAAATCCCTTTCCACAAACACTGCAACTGTGTGGTCGCTCTCCCGTGTGAATCCACATATGCCGTGTGAGGTCCGCGCCCCTGGCAAATCCCTTTCCACAAACACTGCAACTGTGTGGCCACTCTCCTATGTGAATACTCATATGATTTGAGAGGTACGAGACCCTGGAAAATCCCTTTCCACAAACACTGCAACTGTGTGGCCGCTCTCCTGTGTGAATCCTCATATGCCGTGTACGGGTAGAACTGGTGACAAATCCCTTTCCACAAACACTGCAACTGTGTGGCCGCTCTCCTGTGTGAATCCTCATATGCTTTCTGAGGTCTGAGCCCCTGGCAAATCCCTTTCCACAAACACTGCAACTGGGTGGCAGCTCACCTTTGTGAATCCTCATATGACATGTGAGGTCCGAGTCCCTGGCAAATCCCTTTCCACAAACACTGCACCTGTGTGGCCGCTCTCTCGTGTGAATCCTTATATGCCGTGTGAGGTTCGAGCCCCTGGCAAATCCCTTTCCACAAACACTGCACCTGTGTGGCCGCTCTCTCGTGTGAATCCTCATATGCCGTGTGAGGACCAAGCCCGTGGCAAATCCCTTTCCACAAACACTGCAACTGTGTGGCGGCACTCTTGTGTGAATCCTCATATGCCGTGTGAGTACCGAGCCCCTGGCAAATCCCTTTCCACAAACACTGCAACTGTGTGGCCGCTCTCCTGTGTGAATCCTCATATGCTTTGTGAGGTCCGAGTCCCTGGCAAATCCTTTTCCACAAACACTGCAACTGTGTGGCCGCTCTCCTGTGTGAATACTCATATGATATGTGAGGTGTGAACTGGTGACAAATCTCTTTCCACAAACACTGCAACTGTGTGGTCGCTCTCCCGTGTGAATCCTCATATGCTCAGTAAGGCGAGAGACACTGGAAAATCCCTTTCCACAAACACTGCAACTGTGTGGCTGCTCTCCTGTGTGAATCCTCATATGCCGCGTGAGGTGTGAACTGATGACAAATCTCTTTCCACAAACACTGCAACTGTGTGGTCGCTCTCCAGTGTGAATCCTAATATGCTCAGTGAGGTGAGAGACCCTTAAAAATCCCTTTCCACAAAAACTGCAACTGTGTGCCCGCTCTCCAGTGTGAATCCTCATATGATTTGTGAGGTCCGAGCCACTGGCAAATCCCTTTCCACAAACACTGCAACTATGTGGCCGCTCTCTCGTGTGAATCCTCATATGCCGTGTGAGTACCGAGCCCCTGGCAAATCCCTTTCCACAAACACTGCAACTGTGTGGCCGCTCTCCTGTGTGAATCCTCATATGCTTTGTGAGGTCCGAGTCCCTGGCAAATCCTTTTCCACAAACACTGCAACTGTGTGGCCGCTCTCCTGTGTGAATACTCATATGATATGTGAGGTGTGAACTGGTGACAAATCTCTTTCCACAAACACTGCAACTGTGTGGTCGCTCTCCCGTGTGAATCCTCATATGCTCAGTAAGGCGAGAGACACTGGAAAATCCCTTTCCACAAACACTGCAACTGTGTGGCTGCTCTCCTGTGTGAATCCTCATATGCCTTGTGAGGTGTGAACTGATGACAAATCTCTTTCCACAAACACTGCAACTGTGTGGCCGCTCTCCTGTGTGAATACTCATATGATATGTGAGGTGTGAACTGCTGGCAAATCCCTTTCCACAAACACTGCAACTGTGTGGCCGCTCTCCTGTGTGAATACTCATATGATATGTGAGGTGTGAACTGCTGACAAAACCATTTCCACAAACACTGCAACTGTGTGGTCGCTCTCCTGTGTGAATACTCATATGCTGAGTAAGGTTGGAACTGGTGACAAATCCCTTTCCACAAACACTGCACCTGTGTGGCCGCTCTCCTGTGTGATGATTTGTGAGGTCCCAGCTTGACGAAATTAACCCCTTGTTGACTTTAAGCGCGTTTTCATTTTGAGTTGTCATGCAAGTTCGATCATGTACATTTTGGTGATTTCTAAACTCCTGCAACACTGAGAACTCTGTCCCGCATACTGAGCAACTGAAAAGGACTTCAGCAGTTTCTTGACAGTCAGGAGCCCCTGTGGAACATCAATGATATTGACAATTAATGTTAGGATACAACATTATAATGACCAAATAAATGCTTCATGAATACATGTGCATGTGCATAAGGTGATCCAAACCAGCTAATTTATTGGTTGATAAGACGAAATTACACAACCGACAGATCAATTTAGTATTATTATAAAACAAGGGCACCGCATAAGGAGTGCCACACTCGGCTGCAAAAGCTTGTCAGAATTAAAAAAATTTACAGGTCACAGTGACCTTGACCTTTGACCTAGTGACCCAAAATGGGTGTGGCGTGTAGAACTTATCAAGGTGCATCTACATATGAAGTTTCAAAGTTGTAGGTGGAAGCACTTTGATTTTAGAGCCAATGTAAAGGTTTTAGCATGACGCCGGCCGACGGTTGACGGCAGACTGCGGACGTCAGACGACGAGCAGGCTATGACAATACCTCTGGTTTTCTCCGAAAACAGCCTCGCTAAAAATTACAACAAAACTCTTCAATCAAACATGCTTGAGTTTCCAACTAGTGAGTTAGCGATATCACTGTTACAATTGTTTGAACAAAGTCTTAAACATAATCTTGATGCCACTTCAAGAATGTTTACAATGTTTTTCTTCCATTTAACATAGTAAATCATTATGTTACCTCAAACAACCAAGTTTTAACCGGTAAACTTGACCAATATCATTAACATAGCATTTTGAATAACTTTTTAATATGAAAGGGCATTCAATTTGGCTTGTAAGGGGTACAGAAACATTATAGGCAGGGGAATTCTTCTAAACATCTTTATTTAAGACAAGAGACAAGTTGTGTATGCAATACAGAAAAATAATTAACTATATGACAAATAACACAAAAACAATTAAAGCTCGGGTCACCGCATTGGAAGTCAATGCAAAGCAAAGGGTGTAAAAACCAGTTAATACCATATAAGTAAAAATGCCCCGCTCCCTGGTGGCCATGTTTTTTTAAGCAACTGAACCATTTTCGAACTCATCCAAGATATAGCTGGGATGAATCTTCTGACCAAGTTTCATTAAGATTGGACAATAAATGTGGCCTGAAGAGTGTTAACAAGATTTTACTATAGCAATACAATAATATAATTATAGCCATATAAGGAAATATGCCCCGCCTCCTGGTGGCCATGTTTTTTAAGCAACAGGAACCATTTTAGAACTTGTCCAATATATTATTGGGACAAATCTTCAGAATTAGTTTCATGATGATTGGAAAATAAATGTGGCCTCTAGAGTGTTAACAATGTTTTTCATGTAAGGAAAAATGCCCCGCCCACTGGTGGCCATGTTTTTCAACAAACTGGCATCATTTTCGAACTCATCCAACATATTATTGGGATGAATCTTCTAATCAAGTTTCATTATGATTGGTCAATAAATGTGACCTGTAGAGTGTTAACAAGGTTTTACTTTAGCCATATAATGAAAAATGCCCCGCCCCTTGGCAGCCATGTTTTTCAAGCAAACGTAACCATTTTCCTACTCATCCGAGATATCATTGAGACCAATCTTCTGACCACATTTCATGAAGATTGGACAATAAATGTGGCTTCTAGAGTGTTAACAAGGTTTTACTATAGCCATAAAAGGAAAAACGACCCGCTCCCTGGCGGCCATGTTTTTTAACCAACTGGCATCATTTTCAAACTCGTCCTAGATATTATTGGGATGAATCTTCTGACCAAGTTTCATGAAGATCTGACAATAAATGTGGCCTCTAGAGTGTTTACAAGGTTTTACTATAGCCATATATAGTCATGTTAAGAAAAATGCCCCGCCCCTTGGCAGCTATGTTTTTCAAGCAAACGTAACCATTTTCCAACTAATCCAAGATATCATTGAGACCAATCTTCTGACCAAATTTCATGAAGATTGGACAATAAATGTGGCCTCTAGAGTATTAACAAGGCAAATCTTGACGATGCAGGACAGACGATAAACGGCACACAAAAGGCGATCACAAAAACTCACCATGAGCACGTTGTGCTCTGGTGAGCTAAAAGTGAGCATAAGGAGCAAACAAAACAAGAGGACTATGGTCCCAAAGGCACTCACCTGATATCCAAAGGAACTAGACTATTCTGAGAATTTTAGCGAGCTGATAATTCATAAAGATTGGACCAAAAAGGTAACTTCAAAGTATTAATATTTTGTATTAATGTGTTGTTTTTTTATTTGTCTTTGTGACCTAGTTTTTAGCTCACATGACCTAGTTCCAATCTCAGCTGATATTCAATTGGGACAAAATTTTCTGACCAAGTTTCATGCAGATTGTCCTATAAATGTGGCTTATATAGTGTCAACAAGTTTTCACTACAGCCATATAAATAAAATTACCCCCGCATCAAGCAGCCATGTTTTTCAACAAACCGGAAAAAATTTAGAACTTGACCAAGAAGTCAATATAACAAGCGTTCTGACTAACTTTCATTTCGATTGCACTAACAATTTAGCTTCTATATTGTTAACATTAGGTTTCACAATAGCCATATCAGGAAAAATGCCCCGCCGCCTGGGGGCCATGTTTTTCGACAAACTATAACCATTTTCGACCTAAGCCGAGCTATTCATTACAACATATTTTCTGATCAAGTTTTATAAAGATTTGACCATAAATGTGACTTCTAGAGAGTTAACAAGATTTTACTATAACCATAAAAGGACAAATGCCCCGCCCCCAGGTGTCCCATGTTTTTCAACGGACCCGAATCATTTTCAAACTCAGCCCAGATATCATTTCAACAAAATGTTCTGACCAATTTGCATGAAGATTAGACTAAAAATGTGTCCTCAAGGTTTTACTATAGCAATATAAGGAATGTCTCACCCCCTAGTGGCCATGTTCTTCAACAGACCATTACAACAAATGTTCTGACTAAGTTTCATGAAGATATGACAATAAATGGGACTTTTAGAGTGTTACCTAAATTTTGATACAGCCATTTAAGAAAAACTGCCCCACCCCTGGCGGCCTTGAATTTAAACCAAACAGATCTTTTTTTTAACTTGTCCAAGATATTAATGGGACACATGTTCTGACCAAGTTTATGAAAATTGGACTAAAGTTATGACATCTAGAGTGTAAACAAGGTTTTACTCAAGCCATAAAAGGAAAAATGCCATGCCCCCTGGAGGCAATGTTTTTCAACAGACCAGAACCATTTTCCAACTGATCCAAGACATCATAATAAAAAATATTCTGACAAATTTTCAATAAGAATGGACAACAAGGGCTGTTTGTAAAACATGCATGCCCCCCATATGGGCTGTCCGTTGTAGTGGCAGCCATTATGTAAATACGATTTTTGTCACTGTTACCTTGACCTTTGACCTAGTGACCTGAAAATCAATAGGGGTCATCTGCGGGTCACGATCAATGTACCTATGAAGTGTCATGATCCTAGGCAAAAGCGTTCTTGAGTTATCATCCGAAAATCATTTTACTATTTCGGGTCACCGTGACCTTGACCTTTGACCTTGTGACCTCAAAATCAATAGGGGTAATCTGCAAGTCATGATCAATCTACCTATGAAGTTTCATGATCCTAGGCGTATGCGTTCTTGAGTTATCATCCGAAAACCATTTTACTATTTCGGGTCACCGTGACCTTGACCTTTGACCTAGTGACCTCAAAATCAATAGGGGTCATCTGCGAGTCATGATCAATATACCCATGAAGTTTCATGATCCTAGGCGTATGCGTTCTTGAGTTATCATCGGGAAACCATTTTACTATTTCGGGTCACCGTGACCTTGACTTTGACCGAGTGACCTCAAAATCTATAGGGGTCATCTGCAAGTCATGATCAATCTACCCATGAAGTTTCATGATCCTAGGCGTATGCGTTCTTGAGTTATCATTCAAAAACCATTTTACTATTTCTGGTCACTGTGACCTTGACCTTTGACCTAGTGACCTCAAAATCAATAGGGGTCATCTGCGAGTCATGATCAATGTACCTATGAAGTTTCATGATCCTAGGCCCAAGCGTTCTTGAGTTATCGTCTGACAACCACCTGGTGGACGGACCGACCGACAGACCGACCGACAGACCGACATGAGCAAAGCAATATACCCCCTCTTCTTTGAAGGGGGGCATAATAAATAAGACTTCTAAGAGTGTTAACAATGTTTTACAATAGCCAAACAAGGAAAATTGCCCCACTCGCTGGCGCCCATGTTTTTCAACCAACTGGAACCATTTTCAAACTCGTCTAAGATAATTGGGACACATGTTCTGGACAAGTTCCATGAAGATTGGACAATCAGTGTGGCCTCTAGAGTGTTAACAAGGTAAATGTTGACAACAGAAAACGCACAATGGACAAAAGGTGATCAAAAGAGCTCAACATGAGCACGTTGAGCTCAGGTGAGCTAAAAAAAATACACAAAAGTAGGGTTGACACATGGTAAACCAACAAACATCTGTTGCAATAATTACCTATTTTAGCAAAATAAAGGAAACAAATCCAAAAGGCAAAAAAAATTAGGAAATATAGGAGCTTTATGCAAAACATTTACAGGATTTGTGTACAAAATACATGAACATTTTGGAATATAGGAATCCCTTGCAGGCATTTTTTACCTTATATAACAGACGCCGGAGACGTCTTCCCCCACCAAACTAGGCTGGTTTTTTCCCCTTTCAGGACCAAAAAATTCCCCCTAAAAATTTTTTTTTATTTTTTTTAATAGAATGATGTGTCTCATGATTATAATATCTCAATTCTTTTTCAATTTAATCTTGTCAAACGTACTTAATTATGAAAAAAGCATTAAAACTGTTGTTTTTTTTGTCTCCAAATATGTCTCTTTCGTCCTCTATTTTCCCCTATCACCCAGCGTCCAGCGTCTTCCCCTTTGTCTAAAAAAAAAACCCTGCCTTGACAGCCTCCATTTATTGTTTGAACAAACAATGTGAGGACAGATATCAAACAATATGAGAACAGAGACTAAGCATACCTAGTGTAGTGTCTTCTAATTTTTCCTTCACATTTCCATCTGTTACACCTTCTTGATAACCAAAAAGGCCTGCATGTAAAGTTTGGCTGGCGTAAGTATCATTTTTGTCTGCAATGACATCAACAATGTGCTCCGCAACATGCTGTCTCAAACTAATCAGGTCCCGCAGACCACGTCCACAGGTGTCACACCAGAACAGCTCATTATCCATGCTATTAAAGATGTTATTAGACGTCAACATGTCTGTAACTTCACGGTCACTTGATGCCGATATCCCTCGATTGTCACAGAAATTGGATTCCATGCCCTGTTTAATACACTGGAAAAAATGAAAAAAAAAAGTCAAATCAAGTGTACAATTTTATTATGACCGACCAAGAATTGGCAAGACAATTTTTTCTTCCAATGTAACAATGTACATCCATGAGAACTTGTAGGATTACATGTAACTAGACATGCCACGGACACTAAAGTTTATCTTTTTCACCATTAGCTACATATAAAGGTTATTCAGCTGAAGAAATTTTAGCCAAGTCCACCAAACACTTAACTAGAAATGGCGCGGCAGAGACCGACGCGTATCCCCACGCCTCATGTTTGATCCAGGGGCGCCCCAGGGACCAGGGTTGGTAATGGGGACTTGCATAGTTGAGATTGACCGTATTGTCATAAGAGAGATTAAGTATTAATTTGAAGTGAGTCGGTGTAGAAATGAAGAAATTATAGTAAAAGGTTATTTTGGGTTGGTGTGGTCTATGTGGGCGGGGCGCCCCAGGGTTGGTAATGGGGCCATGCATAGCTGAGATTGACTGTATTGTCATAAGAGAGGTTCAGTATCAATTTGAAGTGAATCAGTGTAGAAATGAAGAAATTATAGTAAAAGGCAATTTTGAGTGGGCGTGGCCTATGTGGCCAGGGCGCCCCAGGGTTGGTTATGGGGCCATGCATAGCTGAGATTGACCGTATTGTCATAAGAGAGGCTCAGTAACAATTTGAAGTAAATCGGTGCAGAAATGAAGAAGTTAATGTAAAATAACATTTAAAAAAATGAGTGAAAATCTCTGACCCGGCTCCGCCCCAACACCCATAACTTTTGACTGAGGGGTCAGATCAAAATTCTGTCACTGTCACCGTCGCACATATGCTTATAGCTACCATGCATGTAAGTTTCAAGGTTCTAGTGCTAATAGTGTAGGAGGAGCAGGTGGCCAGGACGGACGGACAGACGCACATCACCATTATATCCCCACTTTTTCTCCGAAAAACGTGGGTATAATTAAGGTCATTTAACTTGGAAAGAAACCACATAGCACTAAAAGAGGAGTATTACTCCCTCAAGGACTATGCTGTAGTATAACAAGAGCACCGCCTTGCGGGTGCAGATCGCTCATCTATTTTTCTTTTTAAAGGTGAAGGGACCTATCTCAATTTCAATCACAAAGGAGGGAGGGGTGGAGTGGAGAGGGTGTATAGTGTGGGGGTGTGGTCATTTATTACATTATCTCCCAAAAATTAAAAAAAAAAATTTAAAAAAAGGTTTTAAAAAAAAAAGGGGAGGGGAGGGGGGGATGGATTGGGTGCAGTCTATTGTGGTATGTCAGGTAAGTGTTGTTTTGTCAAAGTATCAATCAAATCTAATAATAAATAAAGAAGTTATGGCAATTTTAGCAAATTTTAATAATTTGACCTTGAAAGTCAAGGTCATTCAAAGGTCAAGGTAAAATTCAACTTGCCAGTACAGTACCCTCATGAAAGCATGAAAGTTTTTGAAGTTTGAAAGCAATAGTCTTGATACTTTAGAAGTAAAGTGGATCTAAACACAAAATTTAACCATATATTTAAAGTTAGTAAGTCAAAAAAGGGCCATAAGTTTGTAAAAATGACAACCAGAGTTATGCAACTTGTCCTTTACTGTCCCCTTATGATAGCTTGCGAGTGTTCCAAGTATAAAAGCAATATGTATGCTACTTTAGGCGTACAGTGGACCAAAACACAAAACTTAACCAAATTTTCAATTTTCTAAGTATAAAGGGCCCATAATTCTGTCAAAATGCCAGTCAGAGTTACATAACTTTGCCTGCACAGTCCCCTTATGATAGTTAGTAAGTGTTGCAAGTATGAAAGCAATAGCTTGGATACTTAAGGAATAAAATGGACCTAAACACAAAACTTAACCAAAATTTTCAATTTACTAAGTATAAAAAGGGCACTTTAAATTCTGTCAAAATGCACGCCAGAGTAATCTAACTTTGCCTGCCCAGTCCCCTCATGATAGTAAGTAAGTGTACCAAGTTCAAATGCAATAGCATTGATACTTTATGAGAAAAGTGGACCCAAACGCAAAACTTAACCGAACGCCGACGCCAAGGTGATGACAATAGCTCATAATTTTTTTCAAAAAATAGATGAGCTAAAAACCAACCAAGGGGCATTTTAATGCAAAAACTTGTCACAGTCGAAATTCCTTACATTATAATCATAGTTCATTTATTTTATTAAACTATGAATCATGGAAGTTTAAGTGAAATTTAGTAAAAAATATTTTCGCAACCATATATTCTATACTGTAAGAATAAGAATTGTTTATTAAACCAATTACGGGTCACATTAATAATGACATATGAATCACAAATAAAGCATCATAATATATTGCATCATTAACACAATAAACTAGAAGTAAGGATATTAAAGAAATAAATAAAGCTTAATTCGTATAAGATGATACACAAATGTTAAATTGTACTCACTATGAAATATATATGAACTCACAAGTAATACTAAGATCCTACACTAAACTATTTAAGATTTTGCATAATCATTATTCATAAATAGTATATAATATTATGCAACATTTATCTAAAGTTACACAGGTTTTAACAAGTTACCAAATTAGTTCTTTTATTGTAGGCATTATACAAGAAGGTGGCAAAAAGTGAGATAATATCATGTTGTTCTGAGCTCATAAGCCAGACAAATTTCTGTTTCATTTGAAAGTTTAATAAAATTATTATTTATCTTTAAAGTCTATCAATAACAGTGTAACAGTTAATTTATCTTTAAAGGTGATGTTTGTAGGTGTGAGTTCTAATTATTCCACTAAAGCCATGTACTTAAAAAATATGTTTCACCATTTAAAACAATTATCAGCAATATTAGATTTTTAATAGGTTTATATCTTCAAATAAGGGGAATTATTCATTGTTTGAATAAATGTCTAGTATATTAAAGGTCAAATAAGTAGATATGCATCTTTACAATTAAAAGTCTTTTTTCTTGATGTGTGTGACAGTGTGGTTTTCCTCAAGTTGCTCCCCGGCCACAGCAACAGAAAATGTCGACATTAAATATGGTTCCGTAAACAAAACACATAGCCAAATGCAGCTATTATTCAAAATGTGTCCAAACTTTTGTGAGTCTAGTTAGTTAATGAGGTCAGTGATTTTTTTTGCCAGAAATTACAGCCGATATTCGGCTGCTTCCCAATTGCAAAAAATGACGTTTTTTCCCAAAAATTTGATTAAAATTTCCCAAAAAAAGACAAAATTTTCCCAATAAAGCCAATAAGATTACAATGTAATTTAGCAATAATTTCGAACGAGTGCCGATCGAGTTGCTGAGTCGTCGCCGAACAACAACTGACTTACGTATTTTTAGCGAATTTGGCCGAATACGATTTTACGTTGCTATCCACATCTCTCTTTATATTGCGGAGGATACCGACAATAGTCGATGTATCCCGATTGTAAACGCCTGTTTTTACACACGCCCAAGATGGCGGCAAGCAGACGAGAAATTTGCAATGCGCGGCGAAAATGATAAATAACATTCAAATTAACATGGATATCATATGGTTATTACGGAATAATTTAATGCGTGTGTCAATTAACGCAAAATATAACGTTTGAGATAAAAACAACAAATATTTATTACAAATCTTCACAGTGAATGTGCATCACGGAAATCAGTGTTGGGAAATTAGAGTTAGCCTACCATTACTCACAAAGTTAATGCATTTCAAGATGAGTATCGTTTGAAAATGGAAAGAGACAAACATGATATGATTTATATGTTAGTGGATCTGTGTAAAATCAGATTCATATGCATATTCTGCTTTATTATGTTTGTCACGCTTTAAAGTGCAAGATGTTGAAAGGTAAAGAAATGAAATAAATTATTTTAACTCCATATAATACATCATTAACATAGCAAGAACACTAAAGCGTTTTTTTTATAAATATGTGTTAATGTTTTCACCATATGATATTTAATTTAAAAGAATACTGAACTAAATTCTTACTGTTAAAGAGGTTATGATTAAATGGTATATTTAAGAATCTATATAGATTATTGCAAGTTCAATATGAATGTGGAAGGATATTAACTTAACATTGTCTTCATTGTAAGAACACATTAAATTAGTACTTTATAATATAAAAATGCTGTCAAACATACTTTAATAATTTTAATTCTGTTCTTATAATCATATTTATAATGTTTCCCAATTTCATGGTTTATCGCGCTATTTTTCCCAATTTCATGGTTTATCGCGCTAATTTTCCCAATCTGGCACAGGCTGTAAGAAAAAAAAGCAAAAATGATCACTGGAGGTATTACGACTGAGACACGATCCTCAGGTCCTGTCAAACTATAGCCCCAGGAGCAAAGGGACTTCATAAACTTCCAAATACCCATTTGATTGTAACCAAAACATATATCACACACAAAAATTGAGTCTTTTTATCCCCCGCCATTGGCGAAGGGATATTGTTTTGGCCTTGTCCGTCCGTCCGTCTTTCCGTCCGTCCGGAGCCATATCTTGGAAGTGCTTTTGCGGATTTCATTGAAACTTGGTATGAGTATATATATGGATAAGAGAATGATGCACGCAAAATGGCATTGTCACCATCTGTTAATAACTAAGTTATGGCCCTTTGTATCTTGAAAAAATGCTTTTTTGAGTGTCAAATATAACACTTTTGTGTCCAGAAGGATATTGGCGTGTGATATCAATTCAACAAATTTGCTTGTTTATATTAACTTAAGCAGACCACATCCACTGTATAATGCCTTTTAATGGTTGTATGCTTGCCAGTATATGAAAATTGTCAACATTTGTTACTTAATATCCAATTTGGCAATTGTTATTATATAAAAAACATTTTTTTAATAAATTTTTTTCTAAAACAAGGGCTGTTTGTAAAACATGCATGCCCCCCATATGGACTCTCAATTGTAGTGGCAGCTATTGTGTGAATACGTTTTGTGTCACTGTGACCTTGACCTTTTACCTAGTGACCTGAAAATCAATAGAGGTCATCTGCCAGTCATGATCAATGAACCTATGAAGTTTCATGATCCTAGGCCTAATTATTCTTGAGTTATCATCAGGAAACCATTTTACTATTTCCAGTCACTGTGAACTTGACCCTTGACCTAGTGACCTGAAAATTAATAGGGGTCATCTGCCAGTCATGATCAATGTACTTATGAAGTTTCATAATCCTAGCTGTAAGCATTCTTGAGTTATCATCCAGAAACCATTTTACTATTTTGAGTCACTGTGACCTTGACCTTTGACCTAGTGACCTGAAAATCAATAGGGGTCATCTTACAGTCATTATCAATGTACCTATAAAGTTTCATGATCCTAGGCGTAAGCATTCTTGAGTTATCATCCGGAAACCATTTTACTGTTTCAAGTCAATGTGACCTTGACCTTTGACCTAGTGACCTGACAATCAATAGGGTTCATCTGTCATTCATGATCAATGATCCTATGAAGTTTCATGATCCTAGGCGTAAGCATTCTTGAGTTATCATCCAGAAACCATTTTACTGTTTCGAGTCACTGTGACCTTGACCTTTGACCTAGTGACCTGAAAATCAATAGGGGTCATCTGCCAGTCATGATCAATGTATTTATGAAGTTTCATGATCTTTAACTTAGGCGTATTAAACATTCTTGAGTTATTATCCAGGAGGCATTTTACTGTTTCGAGTCACTGTGACCTTGACCTTTGACCTAGTAACCTGAAAATCTATAGGGGTCATTTGCCAGTCATGATCAATGTACCTTTGAAGTTTCATGATCCTAGACATAAGCATTCTTGAGTTATCATCCAGAAACCATTTTACTATTTCGAGTCACTGTGACCTTGACTTTGACCTAGTGACCAGAAAATCAATAGGGGTTATCTGCCGGTCATGATCAATGTACAGTGTACCTATGAAGTTTCATGATCCTAGGCGTAAGCATTCTTGAGTTATCATCTGGAAACCATTTTACTATTTTGAGTCACTGTGACCTTGACCTTTGACATAGTGTCCTGAAAATCAATAGGGGTCATCTGCAAGCTATGATCAATGTACCTATGAAGTTTCATGATCCTAGGCCTAAGCGTCCTTGAGTTATCATCCGGAAACCATCTGGTGGACGGACTGACCGACGGACCAACCGACATGTGCAAAACGATATACCCCCTCTTCTTCGAAGGGGGGCATAAAAATCATTAACTGCCCATACATTTCTCAAAGAAAGCATACAAAAAAGACGATGTCGACAATTATGAAGAACAATTCAAAGATAAATAATTGTTGCTCAATTAGAATGTTATACAGATACAGACCATATCAAACGGCAAAACATATTACAGCTTTTCCACACTTCAGTTTGGTGATATCTTCTTGACAAAATATGCATAAATTAAAATGGTTCATGATTTTTATGCCCCGAAAGGTGGGCATAAAGTGATAGCATGTCCGTCTGTCTATCTGTCCGTCTGTGTGTCTGTCTGTTACACTTTTGCGTTTAGTTTTCCAAAAATGCTCATAACTTCTATGTCGCTTCAGATGTAACCTTCATACATGTATATATATATTCATTTGGTATGCATGTGTATATGGACAAGGCCTTTCCATAGGCACACACATTTTTACCCCTTTGACCTTGACCTTGAACTTAGGGTCCGCGTTTAGGTTTCGAAAATAAAATGATTAATACAAAGTATGAGCTACACTTTGATTGGTTGTATTACAGTAGCAGTAAGAATAGCTTCTTGTGAAAAACATGCGACTTGTTTGCTAGCTCTTCAAACAAGAAACCGTTGGAGACGGGTGATGCTCCCCAAAGGTTTTTTCTGTCACAATATTGCACTATATACATTGTATTCAGAGAAAAGGAAATGTCTTGAGCGGCATACATGTAACTATGGACAAAATAATACGATGGATGGTTTAGCAACTTAAAAATGTCAAAGGGCCATAACTCTCTAAATAAATCATCTAACCAGAACCCACAAATAACATGCGCATCTCCTCAAGGTAGTTAAGCTTCCCATAAAGCTTCATTGAATTCCATTCAGTAGTTGGGGAGAAATAGCCCGGACAAGAAATTGCACTATATGTACAGTTTATCGAAAATTCCAAAGGGCCATAACTCTGTGTTGAAAAATCATCCGACCATTACCGGCTGAAAATATGCATATCTCCTGTTGGTAGTGAAGCTTCCCATAAAGTTTCATTGAATTCCTGTAATAAGTTGCTGAGAAATAGCTCGGACGAGAATTGCACTATACATGTATGTACAATGGAAAATTTCAAAGGGCCATAAATCTGTGAAAAATCATCCGACAAGAACCGGCTGATAATATGCACATCTCCTGTTGGTAGTGAAGCTTTTCATAAAGTTTCATTGAATTCCGGTCATTATTTGCTGAGAAATAGCCCGGACAAGAATTGCACTATATGTACAATGGAAAATTTCAAAGGGCCATAACTCTGTGAAAAATCATCCGACCAGAACCAGCTGATAATATGCACATCTCCTCTTGATAGTGAAGCTTCCCATAAAGTTTCATTGAATTTCGGTCATTAGTTGCTGAGAAATAGCCTGGACAAGAATTGCACTATATGTACAATGGATAATTTCAAAGGGCCATAACTCTGTGAAAAATCATCCAACCAGAACCCGCTGATAATATGCACATCTCCTCTTGGTAGTGAAGCTTCCCATAAAGTTTCATTGAATTCTGGTCATTAGTTGCTGAGAAATAGCCCGGACAAGAATTGCACTATGATTTACAGTTAATGGAAAATTTCAAAGGGCCATAACTCTGTAAAAAATCATCCAACCAGAACCTGCTGATAATAAGCACATCTCCTCTTGGTAGTGAAGCTTCCCATAAAGTTTCTTTGAATTCCGGTCATTAGTTGCTGAGAAATAGCCCGGACAAAAATTGTGCACGGATGGATGGATGGACACACTGACACACGGACAGACGAAGCGGCGACTATATGCCCCCCCCCCCAAAAAAATTTGGGGGAGCATAATAAATTACATTATCATAAGTCTAATTTTTATTAGATAGTTATGGTCCTCTTTTTCCGTGTTAATTTAATGGATTAAAATGTTACTATGAAAATGATGTATTCGTACATTTATTATAATACTGTGACAGCTTTCTGATTGGTGGCATAACATTCTCTACCTAGATGTTAGGGAACCATGTGTGATCAATTTAAACCCAGGTGTCCTGTTTCCTACGGAAAATTTCAAGGACCTTGAAGATCAGACATTAACCTATAAAATTTATTGTTGTGCCATGTATACAATAAACTAGATGGTAAACTGTTTCTTTGTTTGAGTTTGTTAAATTCAGATTATAACTATTTGTAAATGCTCTAAGAAGTATAAAATTTCCCAATTTGGATGAAAACAACTCTAATTTTTCCAATTTGACCGGTACTGCAGGTATCATTCCAAAAGTGGTGTGGAAAAACACTGATATTAATTACTTAGGTTAAAAAATGAAGTTAGTGTCAAAGCGTTAGTGTCGATGACAATACAATACACATTGAACAATATATATATATTACACGTAACAATAAATTATTTAATCTAATTCATTATTTTTTTAACGATTTCTATGAGGTTTGCAAAGGTTTATATATAGATTAAACTATTATTCATTTCCCATTATTTTTCAATTTTGAGATCAAATTAATCTCTAGAAGGCATTGAGATGACAATACAATGTATGTTGAAAGATATTTATTTACTGATAAATGCATTTAATTTATTATAAACCTAGGTACTTTTTTAAAAACAAACTCAGTGCTGAAGCGTCTTACTATAAGTGCCGAAATGTCCAACTTCAAGTGCTGAAGTAACTGAAGTAACTACCGGGTGCCGAAGTGACTAAAGTCCTAAGTAACCAGATGTCAAACTGACTAGGGTTCAAAATATTCTGTTTTCCCAGATGAGAGTTGCTTATTTTTAATTTACGCTCAAGACAATTGAATAAACATACAAATAATATGTTTTTACCAATCTGTTAATATACTTTTGTGACGACAAATGATATTTCCTATATAATACAAGCACTTGTATGATAAGATAACAATTTTCAAACATTAGTCACGAAGAATGTACAATGTTAAAATGTTCGGAAAATACTCTGTCCGGAAAGGCAGTGGCTAGTCGTACAGCTCCGTACGGCTAGACAAGAGGCTGGCCGTACAGTCCTGTACGGCTAGACAAGAGGCTAGCCGTAAGGCTTTGTACCAACAGAAATTCCTATGGAGATTGTCTAGCCGTACGGCTGTTAATGACACATAAGCAGGGTTCCCTCTGGTCTTTAAAAAGTTGTCGCCACTTACTTTCGCCAAATTAAAAAAGTTGTCGCCACACTGGGGCTACAATTGGGCAATGAAGATCATGTTATCATAATACAAACAAAAACTGAGCATTTTACAGTATGATAAAAGAATTGATTGAATATCAGTATTATTAATAATAACAACACATTTAACATTGTTCATTAAATAAAGGCACATTAAATCAGTTGTTAGTCTTGTTGATTGACACTTTCTTAGCAGCCTGAATAAATTGCCACAGTTTGGGTGCTTCAGCAGCTTTCTGTAATACCAGAAAGCTAAATGTGAAAATACAAAAAGGAAATATATCCTACCGTAACCCAAATTCGACGACACCTAAATTCGACGATGTTTAGTTTTTATCGCGTCATCGGAATTCACGCGTGATTTAAAAGGTGAAGGTCGTTTCTGTTTTTCCTACGGTCTACTTCCGCTTTACGCTCCCAATTATTTCGAAAAATAATGGAGATTAGACAGGTAAGTCTTATATTTTTCAACGAATTCGCTGTTGTAATTACTTTTCTTTACATCTGACTATATAATGCCTACATATGTACCCGTTTTCTTACTGAACTGGTTCGTAGTACATTGAATCGTCTGCCATTGATAGTAAAGATAGTAAAAATCATGTGATATGACGTCACTCGCTCAACACTTGGAAAAATACGGAAGCGCATAATTGACCAATTAACTTAGAATACCAAGCACATAATTGCAATTAAGGGCATTTTGGTAATCAGTTTTTTTAAATTGTTTTCAGAAAACTGATACAAAAAGAGGCCCATATCGAAGTTGCTATGACCAGGCAGATTTAAAATTGGCTTATGATGCAGTGATGATAAATCATATGTCTGTGCAGAGAGCTGCCACTACTTCAGGTGTACCAGTTACTACACTAAAAGATAGGGTCCATGGTAACATCCCACTTGATAATGTGCAGTCAGGCCGCACCCAGTTATTCTCAAAAGATCAAGAAACCATGTTGGCCCCGCATTTGAATTCCATGGCAGAGGTCGTGTATGGATACTCAAGAACATAAGCTATCAACCTGGCATCTGACTATGCCGCCCATCTTGGCCTCAGAGATAAAGATCGCCCTCTCACACTCAGATGGCTATACAAATTCCGGAACAGATTTCCTGAATTGTCCGTCAAAAAGCCTTGCAGTCTTGAGACTTCCCGTGCTAGATGTGCCACCAGAGGTGCAATTCAAATTACTTCGCATAGCTTAATGAGATCTCCAGTGAAAATGATTTGCTGAGTCTGCCGGAAGAAATTTTCAATGTTGATGAGAAAGGCCTATCAGTTGACCACAAACCCCCAAAAATTATCACTGGTGCTGTATACAAAGCCAAGGCAATAACATCTGGAAGGTCTCAAACAGTAACCTTGATTGGAGGAGCCAATGCCATGGGTAATCAGGTACCACCATTTTTTGTCTTTCCCGGCAAGCGAATTACTTCAAGGTGCTTCGTCTGGAGCTACAGGTGTTGTTTCCGAAACGGGTTGCATGGTCAAACACTGATATATTCAGCCAGTACATGAGGGAGCATTTAGTGAAGTATTTGCCACCCCACAATGCCAAATCCACAGTGCTTGTCTACTATGATGGTCACAAAAGCCACATATCACTACCACTGATTCAATAGGCAAAAGAAAATCATATAATCCTGTTTGTCTTGCCTCCACATTGCAGCCACTTGCTCCAGCCATTGAACATAAGTTGTTTTGGCCCATTTGAAGTTTCCTGGAACTCAACATGCCATGGCTACATGCGAGAATCTGGCAGAAGAGTCATAAACCGGTATGATGTGTGCAGATTGGCATGCAAGGTATATTCCAACACTCTGACACCATCCAATTGTTACACTTTTCAAGGAGGGGGGGGAGATCATAACTTCACAACACAGTATATATACTCTACATTGTATTTACACACTACGAGAATAAATATATACACCAATAATGTTAATTTGTTAACTGTCTTCACAATCTAGGTAAAATCCATTCTCTCTAAAAACTGCCACCAACTCTCTTTATACTACTTGTATCTTTACATCTCTACGTTCAATTCTCTTTTCCCCAACTCCTCACTGACCCTGGCTTTTTATACCAATCTGTCCACCCTCCAATATTTGGATGTGTGGAAAGACACTGAAAGGACCTAACATTTAATTGATATTTATTATCGCAACCGTTAAAATATTTGACAAGCAGACTTTGCAGAGCACCTCACCAGACTAGTCTTTATTATGAAATGATGACCACATGGTATCCTGTTCTGATAACACATGTCCACCATGCCCCGATGGCATCAAACAAAGCAGTATCCTCTGAACCCGGATGTTGTGTCATGACATTGCCCCATCATTGAGCTTTCCAGCTGCCAATGAAAGTGACAACAGCAAAACCAAACAGCCTGAAACCAAAGTTGTAACAACTAACACTGATGCAGCAAACACATTCCTGAACAACAGAGGTGGAAACATTTTGGAAAATGTTAAGGCTGCTAAAACTAGAAACACCCTCGGCAAAGTTGTAGAAGGCAAGGCAATCACTAATGAGGATGTAATAACAAAACAAGAAGGCCTAAAAGGCCCAAAGTCGCTCACCTGAGATAACAAGATATTATTGGGACAAATCTTCTGACCAAGTTTCACAAAGATCGGAAAATAAATGTGGCCTCTAGAGTGTTAACAAGGTTTTACTATAGCCATATAAGGAAAAATGCCCCGCCCCCTCGCAGCCATGTTTTTCAACCAACCGGCATCATTTTTTAACTCACCCAAGATATTATAGGGATGAATCTTCTGACCAAGTTTCATGAAGATCGGACAGTTAATGTGGCCTCTAGAGTGTTAACAAGATTTTACTATAGCCATACATGTATTAGGAAAAATGCCCAGCCCTTTGGAAGCCATTTTTTTCAAGCAAACATAATTATTTTCGAACTCATCCAAGAAATCATTGAGACCAATCTTCTGACCAAATTTCATGAAGATTGGACAATAAATGTGGCCTCAAGAGTGTTAACAAGGTTTTACTAAAGCCATTTTAAGGAAAAATGCCCCGCCCCTGGTGGCCATGTTTTTAAAGCAACCAAAACCATTTTCGAACTCATCCAAGATATCATTGGAATAAATCTTCTGACCAAGTTTCATGATGATCTGAAAATAAATGTGACCTCTAGAGTGTTAACAAGGTTTTACTATGGCCATTTAAGGAAAATAGCCCCGCCCCTGTGGTGGCCATGTTTTTCAACCAACCGGCATCATTTTTGAACTCTTCCAAGATATAATTGGGATGAATCTTCTGACCAAGTTTCATGAAGATCGGACTATAAATGTGGCCTCTAGAGTGTTAACAAGATTTTACTATAGCCTTATATAGCCATATAAGGAAAAATGCCCCGCCCCTTGGCGGCCATTTTATTCAAGCAAACGTAACCATTTTCGAACTCATCCAAGATATCATTAAGACAAATCATCTGACCATATTTCGCCAAGATTGGACAATAAATGTGGCCTCTAGAGTGTTAACAAGGTTTTACTATAGCCATATCAGGGAAATTGCCCCGCCCCCTGGAGGCCATGTTTTTCAACCAATCGGCATCATTTTCGAACTCGTCCAAGATATTATTGGGATAAATCTTCTGACCAAGTTTCATTAAGATTGGACAATAAATGTGGCCTCTAGAGTGTTAACAAGATTTTAATATGGCCATATATAGCCATATTAGGAAAAATGCCCTGCCCCTTGGCAGCCATGTTTTTCAAGCAAATGTTACCATTTTTGAACTCATCAAAGATATCAGTGGGACAAATCTTCTGAGCAAGTTTCATGAAGATCAGAAAATAAATGTGGCCTCTAGAGTGTTAACAAGGTTTTACTATAGATATATAAGGAAAAATGCCCAGCCACCTGGCCTGGCGGCCATGTTTTTCAATCAACCGGCATCATTTTCTAACTCGTCCAAGATATTATTAGGATGAATCTTCTGAAGATAAGACAATAAATGTGGCCTCTAGAGTGTTAACAAGATTTTACTAAAGCCATATATAGCCATATTAGGAAAAATGCCCCACCCTTGGCAGCCATGTTTTTCAAGCAAATGTAACCATTTTCGAACTCATCCAAGATATCATTGAAACCAATCTTCTGACTAAATTTTATGAAGATTGGACAATACATGTGGCCTCTAGAGAGTGAACAATGCAAATGTTGAAGTTGCACAACGGACAACGCACAACTTACGACGGACGACGTTGTGCTAAGGTGAGCTAAATACAAAATCACATTCAATCACAATCCACATCTATGAAGAGAAATTTTTTTCCTTCATTTAAAGACCACCAAACATTCCAGAAAGAAACCTCTAGAATCAATAACACAAAAGGGAAACCACCACAAGCTCACCACAAAAAAGTGAAGACAAGCACTGCCGTGGATTCAGATAATGACATTGAATCTGAAGAAGAAAAGTGTTGTGGATGTGGAAAATTCTACCCTGAAAAATCAGATTATGACCACATAAAGATAGTTCAGTGGGGACAATGTGACACTTGCAACAAGTGGGTCCTCTTGAAATTCTGCACAAGAGTGAAAGTACTCAGACGTGGTGATAGTTTTCTCTGTCCAACATGTTGCAAAGCAGAAAAGTAATCAATAACTATTAAACACCTTGTAAATAAGTTCAATTTAGTTCAAGTTATCAACTTTTGACTCTTACTGTTCATGTTATTGAAACTGGCTGTAAAGCCCACCATATATTGACCTCTAACTATGATGAAGAGAATATCCACCAATCAAAATCGTTGAATTTAGGTGACCTTTCATTCACACTGGAAGTGAGTCATATGCCGCCGTTTTTGTTGTCAAGTTACGATAAAACAGTTGTTCATCGACTTGGAATCAATCCAAGGTAATAAAACAACGTTTAAAGTTAATGACTGTGTGATTTAACAGTTCAATGTTTCTTTCATTTATTTGTTATTGCTGCGTGTATCTGTTACGTCGTCGAATTTAGGTTACACCGGGATATTATTAATATATACTAATAATAATCAATTAATGTGTAGTATATAAATAATATAAATGTGTGCTAGCATATGACCTTTTACATAGAGCCCTTAAAACAGCAGTCAAATAAAATAAGCATTTGTGTATATCAAATTGATTTTCATGCGCTTAACTATGTTTACCTTTTTTAAAACAGTACATCTGGTAGTGAATGAATTGATTAGTTTTTATGATATAAAGAAGGCACACAGCATAAATTGTGATTTGGAAATCATATTGAATGAAATCAAATTATGATAAACAACTGTCTTTGTTTGGGGTTTTTTTGTAAGCGGGGAAACGTTTGCATTTTTAAATGAGTCTCAAAATTATCAGAATCTAATTTACTTTCTAAAAGTCGTTATATATTCG